>NC_068322.1:23889908-24177350 GCF_025860055.1 Xyrauchen texanus | reverse complement strand
CGAGGATTTCGCAGAAACGTGTGATTTGCCACATTTGAAGAGGCTGGCAGGCTCTGTAAGAGCATACCTCAATATGGGGTAAAAGTTGCACCCCTGGGGGGCAGGAGCTGCCCACAAATGCCCCAACTGACTTATGGTGTAGGACGGCCCATGAAATGAAATGGCTAAGGATTTTGTATTGAACATAGCTCTGGATCACAGTGTCATAGAGACGAGGGGGCAGGCTCATTTTACTCAGACGACCAATCAGTCTCTCAGGATCATTGTGAAGCTATCAAGCCATGCCCTAGCAGCCATTTAGAGCACCTTAGCAACAAGTCCCACACACTTCTATTGAAACTGATCAAAGGGATATCTCCGGATAGAAGTGTCATAGAAACACAAGGGTGGTCTCGTTTGACTCGGGACAGCAAACGGCCAATCATGAATCACCTCAACACTTCCTAGCCCCTCCCTAGCAACCATTGTCGAGCACCTTAGCAACCAAAATCCATAGAGGGATATCTTCCATTCTGAATGTCACAGAGGTATGGGAGTTGGTTTATATCATTCATACTGACAAGCAGCCTTTGGAGATTCATGTTTGGCAGCTGCCAAGCCACTCCCTAGCAACTAAACAGAGTACCCTAACAACCATTTAGCAATAATTACATCTCTGCACCAGAAAATCAGAGAGACTTCTGGGTTGATTTATTTCAATCAGGATGGCAAGGAGACTTCAAAAGTATCACTATGGTAACTGCCTAGCAACCACATGGGGTTACCCTAGCAACAGAGTAACAAATCACATATCTCTGCATCAGAAACACGTAGAGACTTCCGGGTTGACTTATTTCAATCAGGATGGCAAGGAGACTTCATAAGTATCACTATGGTAACTGCCTAGCAACCAGATGGGGTTACCCTAGCAACCGAGTAACAAATCACATATCTCTGCATCACAAAAACGTAGAGACTTCCTGATTGAAATAAGTCAACCCGGATGGCAAGGACACTTCATTAGTATCACTATGGTAATTGCCTAGCAACCAGATGGGGTTACCCTAGCAACCGACTAGCAAATCACATATCTCTGCATCACAATAACGTAGAGACTTCTGGGTTGACTTATTTCAATCAGGATGGCAAGGAGACTTCATTAGTATCACTATGGTAACTGCCTAGCAACCATATGGGGTTACCCTAGCAACCAACTAACAAATCACATATCTCTGCATCACAAAAACGTAGAGACTTCTGGGTTGGTTTATTTCAATCAGGATGGCAAGGACACTTCATAAATATCACTATGGTAACTGCCTAGCAACCATATGGGGTTACCCTAGCAAACAACTAACAAATCACATATCTCTGCATCACAAAAACTTAGAGACTTCTGGGTTGATTTATTTCAATCAGGATGGCAAGGAGACTTGATTAGTATCACTATGGTAACTGCCTAGCAACCAGATGGGGTTACCCTAGCAACAGAGTAACAAATCACATATCTCTGCATCACAAAAACGTAGAGACTTCCGGGTTGACTTATTTCAATCAGGATGGCAAGGACACTTCATTAGTATCACTATGGTAACTGCCTAGCAACCAGATCAGGTTACCCTAGCAACCGAGTAACAAATCACATATCTCTGCATCAGAAAAACGTAGAGACTTCCGGGTTGACTTATTTCAATCAGGATGGCAAGGAGACTTGATTAGTATCACTATGGTAACTGCCTAGCAACCAGATGGGGTTACCCTAGCAACCGAGTAACAAATCACATATCTCTGCATCACAAAAACGTAGAGACTTCTGGGATGACTTATTTCAATCAGGATGGCAAGGAGACTTCATTAGTATCACTATGGTAACTGCCTAGCAACCAGATGGGGTTACCCTAGCAACCGAGTAACAAATCACATATCTCTGCACCAGAAAACACTACAGACTTCCGGGTTGACTTATTTCACTCAGGATGGAAAGGAGCCATGTATTGTATTACCTTGGAAACTGCATAGCAACCACATGGGCTTACCCTAGCAACAGAGTAACAAATCACATATTTCTGCACCAGAAAATCGTACAGACTTCTGGGTTGATTTATTTATGAACATAATTTTTGTTCTTTTCAAGTTACAACATGCTGTTTGACGTGTTTCGCCACGGCAAGCACCACTCACATTTTCTTCAGGAAATGTACCCATCTAGTTAGTGGTGCTTGCAAAGCATCACTATTGTAATCTCACATACTTATTATTTTTATTTTTATTTTTATATCTCCGTACAAAAGTTCGGCACCTAACTCGTCCCGCACCGTTTGGCGTAGACCCACGAATGAGGTATCAAATCGAACGGCCTATTGAGGACACGTGTGCTATGACTTTTGTAGCTTATCGAGGTACGGTATTTGCCCCAGGGGCAAAAAAGCGGCCGCAAAATCCCATAGACTTAACATTGCGAGAAACTTTGACGCATCAGCTCCGAGCCAGGATTTTGCAGAAACGTGTGATTTGCTACATTTGAAGAGGCTGGCAGGCTCTGTAAGAGCATGCCTCAATATGGGGTAAAAGTTGCACCCCTGGGGGGCAGGAGCTGCCCAAAGTTGCCCCCATTGACTTACAATGGTGTAGGACGGCCCATGAAATGAAATTGCATAGGGACTTTGTATTGAACATAGCTCTGGATCACAGTGTCATAGAGACAAGGGGGCGGGCTCATTTTACTCAGACCACCAATCAGTCTCTCAGGATCATTTTGAATCTATCAAGCCACGCCCTAGCAACAATTTAGAGCACCTTAGCAACAAGTCCCATAGACTTCTAATGAAAGACTTCAAAGGGATATCTCCGGATAGAAGTGTCATAAAAACACAAGGGTGGTCTCGTTTGACTCGGGCAGCAAACAGCCAATCATGAATCACCTCAACACTTTCTAGCCCCTCACTAGCAACCATTGTCGAGCACCTTAGCAACAAAAATCCATAGAGGGATATCTTCCATTCTGAATGTCACAGAGGCATGGGAGTTGGTTTATATCATTCATACTGACAAGCAGCCTTTGGAGTTTCATGATTGGCAGCTGCCAAGTCACTCCCTAGCAACTAAACAGAGTACCCTAGCAAGCGTTTAGCAATAACTATATCTCTGCACCACAAAATCAGAGAGACTTCCGGGTTGATTTATTTCACTCAGGATGGCAAGGAGACTTGATTAGTATCACTATGGTAACTGCCTAGCAACCAGATGGGGTTACCCTAGCAACCAAGTAACAAATCACATATCTCTGCATCAGAAAAACGTTGAGACTTCCGGGTTGACTTATTTCACTCAGGATGGAAAGGAGCCATGTATTGTATTACCTTGGTAACTGCATAGCAACCAGATGGGGTTACCCTAGCAACCGAGTAACAAATCACATATCTCTGCATCACAAAATCGTAGAGACTTCTGGGTTGATTTATTTCAATCAGGATGGCAAGGACACTTCATAAATATCACTATGGTAACTGCCTAGCAACCACCTGGGGTTACCCTAGCAACCAAGTAACAAATCACATATCTCTGCATCAGAATATCTTAGAGATTTCTGGGTTGATTTATTTCAATCAGGATGGCAAGGACACTTGATAAGTATCACTATGGTAACTGCCTAGCAACCAGATGGGGTTACCCAAGCAACCGAGTATCAAATCACATATCTCTGCATCAGAAAAACGTAGAGAATTCTGGGTTGGTTTATTTCAATCAGGATGGCAAAGACACTTGATTAGAATCACTATGGTAACTGCCTAGCAACAAGGACGGGTTACCCTAGCAACTGAGTAACAAATCACATATCTCTGCACCAGAAAATAGTAGAGACTTCCTGGTTGACTTATTTCACTCAGGATGGAAAGGAGCGAATGTATTGAATTACCTTGAAGAAATGAAGAAATGTATTGTATTACCTTGGTAACTGCATAGCAACCACATGGGCTTACCCTAGCAACCGAGTAACAAATCACATATTTCTGCACCAGAAAATCGTACAGACTTCTGGGTTGATTTATTTATGACCATAATTTTTGTTTTTTTCTAGTTATAACATGCTATTTCACGAGTTTTGCCACGGCAAGCACCACTCACATTTTCTTCAGGAAATGTACATTCTAGTTATTATTCTTGCTCTGACAGGGAGTCTATGGCAGCCCATAGATCCGTCTGGTAAAAAGTTGTGAAATTTGCCACACTGTTAAGGGAATGTCTGAACATTCCTCGTGGCAAATTTGAAGTGTCAAATTCTCAGACCCTTTAGCACCATCCACAGTTCAACTTTGCACTTACTGTATGTTCATACTTGTAACTTTGGCTTTTGTTTGGTTATAATTTCCACCTTTTTGAATTTTCTGAAAAACCTTTTTCGAACTTCTACACCATATGTCCTATTCTCAGGAAATTTGGAGTGTATCTTCTAGGGACACTGAAGAGAGAAAATCATTAAATGCTTTTTGATAGACAAAACAATTGTATGCTTCAATGAAATGGATGGCGAGCATGCCAAAGAGGTTGAGAAGTTAAATCTTGGCAATGCTTTAGCTTACTGAAATGAAAATTGGTATATGTGTCATTCCTGGGAGTCTGTAATATTTCAGTTCCCCAGACCATATGAAGTGGTGATTCACTAAAATTAAATGTTGGAAGATTTTTACAAGATGTTGATATGTCCAGTATAATGAATTAAAATAATTATTTCATTAAAATAATCTTAATCATAAAAGGTCAATCAATGTGTCATGTCCCTGATACGTTACTGAATTTGCACCTAGAAAATCAAAGTGCACACTGTCTGTATATTTTGTCATTAATATAAAGTTGTATTTGTGTTCCTTTGATGAGAAAGATATATTACCAAAAAAGTCATGATTTTTTTTATATTGAAACTAGGCTATAAAGGTTTGTCCCACAGTCTGAACTCAACCCTGTCACACCAACCATTTTCAGCCCACAAAATTTTGATCCACCCATATGTGAAATGTATATGTTTGTGATATGTTTATCAGAAACATTTCTCATCATCTATAACTCTGCAATAAATTGAATGGCATCTATGCTGATATTATTCTATTTGTTTCCCTGTCTCAACCCTGGGATTCATAACCTGAGGTTACCAGAGCAGCCAGATCCAGCTCCGTTCCTGTTCCCATTACTATGTGTTGCTAAGAGATGAAGACAAACTACAGCCGGTGCTAGCCAGACACTTTGGTCTTTTACGATGGACTTCAAAGATGCCAACTCCAACTGTAGGACATCGGATACTTCACATGTCACTGCCGGAAACTTGGATTTAGGATGGACCCCACTGAACCTCACCGAAATGACCTGCTGGTTGAATTGTGATGCACCTCACTGATCTCTGCCTGCATCACCTTTGTCTATTGATGGACTACAATCTTGAAATGGAATACATACATAGACTGTCCTATTTCTACATTACTGTCCTATTTCTACATTACTATGAAAGGAAATTTATAATGGAATCAGTCACGTTTGACACCATTATAATTTAGATAAATGACAAATAACTAGATTATTTGACTGAATAAAATTCTCCACCATTAAAATCGTAATACAACGTCTCGTTGTATCAGCTCACAATTTCTACTGTAGGGAATTAGCTTTAATAAAAGAATTATGATTAATTCTCTTATTGGAATAATATTATTCTAATGTCTTATTGACAATAATATTACACACATTGGTATAGCTTTCAAGTGAAATCTTTTAGAAACAGGGATGAGATTATTTATCATATTTATATATAACAGTCAAAATATCTTTAAAAGGGAAATATTCATAATTAATCATAACTCGATATAATTAATTATGAACATTTGGATCGGTTAATAGAATTAACTTGATGTAGCTGAATTAATATTACAATCAATTTATCTGTTCACCCAGCAAACACTCAGTATTGATCGTCTATCAATTCTCAGAAAGGATATTTTTCAAAAATAACTCTTCCTTAGCATGGAGCTGAGATCGAATAATTACATTGACGTTGATTTACAAGCAGACCAGAATCAACTCGCAAGAATGTACACAAACATTTATTTAACTAAAATAGTGAAAATGAAATTAAATGAAACTGGAACAGAATAGGGGAAATGCAGTTATGGCAAAAGTCATCTTAACCATCTGAGAGAACCATCCGTTTCTTAATTTAAAAGCACCTTTGTTACAAAGGGGTTTTCATCTCTTATACTAAACTTACATTCAGTTGCTACTTGCTACTTGCTTGGTACGATTTGCAATTGCCTTGGCTGTTGAGAGAGCACCCGGATGCAGTCTCAGGAGATCGTCTTGATGGTTCCTCAAGTCAATGGTGTTCAAGTTGCAATCAATTTCTTCTGCGCTGAATGAAGAAATTATAATGAACTTTGGTGTTCACTGACTATGGTCGAGGTAGTTGCACATGGCTTGAGGTGTTGAGGCAACCACAGGGTCGGCTCCACCAGCAGCATAGGGAAGAGAGTCAGGGGAAAGAGAGAATTTAAGAGTCAGGATGTGTCTTTTAACTTCTGCTGGAGGTCCCTCCTCTCAAGTCTGGCTTGACCAATGAGAAAGGTGCAATTTACAAGCGGGAAATGTTCCTTTGTTTGGAAGTTGTCTAATTTGCATGATTGGGTTAAGTTTAAGCCGCTTTATGCTCCGATTAATATAGCAAGCATACAATGCATGCTGTCAGAATTATATATATACCATTGTGCAGGATGTCACACAAGGATTCATTTGGTAGGAATGCATAAAACAGTATACAGTATAAAAAGACACTTTACAAAACCATAATTATCCTATACACAATGTCCTGGGGATATACATGTTGTCTATAAATGAATGAAGAAAAGTCTGTTGTTCTGGACTTTGAATCCATTTCTTATGGGGGAAAGATTGCTCTGGCATCCAGCTAACCTCCCCCGCTTGGAATGTCACTGATGTCCACTAGTTGCTGGACCTTGTAAAGACAGTATAAAGGCTCGATAATGATCAGTGGGGGAGCAGACATAACAGAGTCGGCTTGGGCCTACTTGGACCTTTGCTTGTTACAGTCTTGAGAAATCTGTTGGCTTATTCATTATATAATGAATAATTGTGTGTCTGATTGGTCCAGATACTACAACACATTTGAAACCATGACTTCTACTTTTATAATTGTACAAGTAATAATTAAGTAATTAATTAATAATTAAGTAATATTGGCCTTATATTCATGCTGCTTAGCTGTTTTCTGGCCCCCACAGTGAGTCTGGTTTCTCCTAAGTTTATTTTTCTCCCATTAATCAATATCTTATGGAGTTTTGTTTTCCTTGCCACAGTCGCCTTCGGCTTGCTCACTGGGTTTATAAATACAATTATTATTTAATTACTTATTTTTAAACACAATTCACAATCGTATTTTATCAAACTACACAATGATGAAAAATATTTTATAGACAATAGTTTAATTTTCTGTTAATGCATGATTTTCCGTAAAGATGCTTTGAAATGATGTGTTGTGAAAGGCGCTATACAAATAAAAATGACTTGACTTGGATTTTATTATGACGTGTGTTTTTTTTTTTGCCACAAGCTTCACTTTTCCGGATAAACAGTTTGTGACACGGCCCAGTGTAATGACTGAAGAATTTTAAGTCACATCTGAAATGTCATCTCTTTACACTGGCCTTTGAGTCTTACAAATGAAATGTAGGACACAGTTTTGGAGTGTTTGTATGTTAGATCACTGGTGTTTGTGTATGTGGTAATTTTGAAATGTTATGTTTTAAATTGTATTACTGTGAAGCACTTTGGCCAACTCTGTTGTTTTTAATGCTATATAAATAAAGCTGAGCTGAGATTAATGCACAAATTCTGTGATTTTAATTATATAAATATATATTTTACATGTGCTGCATGGTTCACAGTGGATTATTGCTCTGCTCTGTCATCTCATACAACATGAATGCTTTTCAATGTCTGTTGAGTTTCTTGTGGATAAGCGGTCGGATATATTTAAAGTACGAAGCTCATCCAAAGTAAGATTGCAGACTTTAGCAGTTTAATAAATCACACTAGGACATGTCTTGATTGTATTAATTGTCCATTTTAATAAAAATGCATTGTACAAGGAGTAACAGAGCACACGTTCAAACTGTGCATTGTACCGGATTGAGTCTGTGCTCGCTACTACCGGTACTGCAGAAACACTAGTATTGTTACACCTTTTTATTTTATTATTGACTTGGTATCAAAGTACTGATACTTTTGACAACACTAGCAGGTAAATGCATATTTTATAACAAGTATTGTGTAGAATCATATTCAAACCACTTACATTATGAAAAAAGGTGTCCAAATAATAAACAAAATGGAAATAATAAAAGGGATTTGATGCCTGATTTGGGAAAATATGATTTGTTAGTCGAATCTCAGGAATGACCCATATGTCACAACCATCATGCCCTGGGGGAACTTGAGCAGTTTCGGCACAGTGCCACCATATTTCTGGTCAAGAAATATGAAAACTGCCTATTTGTGATTTTAACTTTTAACTGAATTGATTGGCTGGTCTCTTTAGACTCCTTGGAGCATACAGATTCGAATGATTCACAGTTTGCCTACAGTATGTCGGCCATTTTGGGCATTGACTATTTTTCATTTTGTCGTAAAATGCTGTAATTTACAAACGCATTGGCATATCATAAAACTCTAAGGACACATACTGTAAAGGGACCAGAGATGAATGACCTTCCATAAATATCACTAAGAGGGTCTTACATTATCTATTAAGTACATTAACTTGAGCTCCATCTATCGCCCCCATTACTGCAGCTGGGCCACATATCATCATATCATGAAGACAACATATCACGTAAACCGCTGAGCAATGTAAATCTGTAATCTAACTAGCACTATTAGTATTCTTGGTCTGTAACAATGTCTTAATCTAAAGCTCAGACCTATGGGATCATATTACACTGATAAGATAAAATCATATCAGGCATGCTTATATTCCCTTGATGCTTATAATTGGTGTCACAGAATCATAATGAACATGTTTTCACATTGAAATGCAAATATATAACTATATTTAAACAAAACCGAAGACAATATTGCATTCATTCAGACCTTTGCCAACAAATGAACATGTTCGAAATGTCTGAGGCAACTTCACTTCCACAACCAATCATACGCAAATTCAAACTTCATCAAAACATTAACCAAAAATCCCCATCAGTGTGTTATAAATATGACTGTTCAAGCACAAATAAGTTTATGTACTCTTAAAATGTGAAGCCAAGGATAGCACTTGGGTGTGTTTAGAACTTTCTGATGGACAATCAATTTCAGATCACAAATAGTCCACAATCAATTGGTACACTGCATGTCCATTAGGCAAAGTACAAACTGAGGCCAAGTGTAACTCTATGGCCTCAACACACTTCCCATTTTAAGTATTTCTCCAAGGGACGTTCATTACCCAAACAATCTGTCCCTGCTGCTTAACTACTGCTGGCTATTTGCACTATAACAATTTTCTGCCGTTTCCCGTAAAGGTCACAAACAACATCTGCCACCGAAAAACAAAGCCAGTCTAGACCAAAATGCCACCGGGGACTTGGAGAAGAAATAAATTGCTCTGATTAACTCTGGATGAGTTTAAAAAGAGAGCTTAGTGAATAAAATTCACATACTCTTTAGCTTTGAAGTAAATAACATGTAACAGTATAATGTATAAGCTGCCACAAGTCATCATAAAGGATAGAGATCTCCACCCAACTCCTGACCACCTGGTCTTCATGCAACATTTAATCACAAACAAACATTTTTAAACACACAAATATAACATTTAATATAAACAAAAGCAGGGCCCTCTTTTCCACCTAAGCATCCTAATTTTACTAGTTGTTGTCACTACGTCATATTTTTGTGTACACAACACACGTTCCTAGATGAAGTATGTCCGGGAATGTATTCATACTACTCACCAGCATACTGTACCTAAATAATGTATGTTATTATATAAGTACTCAATCAGGTGCACTCAGTGATTATAATTTTTTTTTTATTAACAATTTTACTGATTCCATATAATATATACAAAAAAACAGAACATTTGGAAATACATTATATTATTTACATCCTTTCCTCCCAAACATTTGATCACGGAAATTGGATGGTAACTCTCACACTCGCTTGGATCTTTGTCCTTTTTAAGAATCAAACTGATCCGGGCTTGTGTCATGGTTGGTGGAAGCTTTCCATTCTTTAATGATTCCATATAAACTTCTAACAAAATTGGAGCTAGTTCTGTAGCATAAAAACTAAAAAAATCAGCATAAAAGCCTTCTGACCCCGGAGCCTTGCCTGTAGGCAAGGCCTTAATTACCTCGTCAAGCTCCTCCAAGGTTATCGCAGAATCTCATAGAATTTGCAAATCTGGGAAAAAGAAAATGCTGTGATTTTTCCAAGAAAGCCTTCCTTTACTCCTCGCCTCATGCCTCGTGCCTCGCGTAACACGGGATCTTTATCGGATGATCTCAGAAATTTGGCCAGAATTGATCGTGCCTACCTCGCTCAGCCGGTCTCCGAGCCGGAACTCTGTGAGCTCGCTCGATTTCCAGCCTATGGCCTGTTATGTTGAGCAGACGTGGGAAGAGCTTGTTTAGGAATTTCACCATATCTCGGCCTTCCTTGTTCTCAGGAATTCCAGCAATTCGAACATTGTTTCACCGATTACAATTCACATGGTCTTCCAGCTTTTCCAAAATGTGTTCCAAGTCTGTCTTGGTAGCTAGTGGATAACAGCTAATTCCCTCTCCGATGAGTCCAAATAATCGATCCGATTCTTGTAAACAACTCAGACGAGAATTTCACCTCCATCGGTGTAATCAATCGACGTATTACAGCAAGACCCTCAAGGTCCGCTATGACCCCTGTCAGCATCACAGACATGTTGGACATTTGCCCCTTAATCTCTCGCGCCGCACTGACCAAACTGAATCACACTGGTTTATGAACCAACTAATGTAAGGAACAGGTTTTTATAAAAAAAAGCTATTTTCTGAAAATGTACATTGATTTACTTCATAACTCAACATATCTTAACACATCTTACTGTAATTTGTGTCGACTCCATCAGACAAAAAAGATGCTAATTTAATTTGATTCATCCAACAAGAGTGTGAAGTCTTTAATTATCTAATAATAATGATCAGTAAAGGAGCTAAGTGAAATAAATAAAAAAAATTAAATCCATTCTATATAGATATTAGATAGTTGTATTTTCACACAATTTGGAGTTGACAAAATTGAATAAATTTTCATCTTAAACATGTGCTATACACTGGAGCCATTTAGGTTTGTTTTTTTTTTGCTCGGTTGAAGCTTCATCTCTAACCTCTATATGCCTCTTTATGCCAAAATGTATCCCACAATTCTAACAGAAATTATCAAAATGGAATGAAGGCGTTGACATGCTGAAGCTGTGACCATAGAGACTTAAATATTGTTTGTTTTAAATATTTGCAGTATAAAAATATTTCTACACCGATCAGCCACAACATTAAAACCACCTGCCTTATATTGTGAAGGTCCCCCTCGGGCTGATTTGAGTATTTCTGGGATTTTCACACACAACAATCTCTAGAATTTACTAATATACATATAACATTCTTTAATTATACGTGAGAGAGGAAATAGGTCCTGGACGAGTCTGGGTCTGTGTCTGGGTCACACATCACACATCATTGTTATCTGTCCTGTGATTGTCAATCATCATAGTTGACATGTGTTAGCGTTGTTAGCGAAGCCATATTAAACAGAGATTTTTAAAAAACGTATCCAGGGATGACGTAAACAAAAACCTGCTGACAAAATAACATCTTTATAAGGTAACAAATTAATGTCAAAATCCATAGTGAATGACCCATGATCTCATCAATAATTTCTGACATTTATCACCACGGGACAGAGCAACGCTCTTTCAGATGAGAGCATCCATATTCATCTACAGTTATACATCTTATCAAGCTTGTCCTATTGAACCTACCTTGCGATTGGGAAACATGCCAACAGTTTTTATCAGACTTAAGAAAGGGTTATCTGAAGCCTGGAAAATTTGAACATTCCACTATTTCTGTTCAGTTATGTGTATTTTATAAGCGTTTCTCATCTTAATTAGTTCTTGTTATTGTGGATGAAAACGTGGTGACTTTGAAATAATCTTCCCCTCGGTCGAAGCTGGAATTATTGTGTGTGTGTGTGCGTGCATGTGCGTGCATTTGTGTGTGTGGTGGCAACCAAACATACACTATTTTTGAATTCTGAATGCAAAAGCGGGACACAAGCTTTGGTAGTGAGGGAAGATTATAAGTGAACAAAATTTTGGTCTGTTGAACTAAATCTGATATTTTCCTTACACAAAGTCATTGTATGATTTAGTTTTGTCACAGAATAGTCACAGAAAGGGCAATGAGCTTCTGTCATATAGTTTGTGATAGGCTTTATGTGTAGACTCACTAAGCATGAGCTACGCTGTACAGTACAAGACTCCATTTGTGAAATCTGTAAAATATTGTTTGCATGAGCATATTATCAGTGTGTGCATATCATATGAGACACCGTAAGATTTGGTTCATCAAACAAGCAATGTCCAAACCAAACACTTGAGTTATTTCAGATCACTGGCTAATATGGTTACCACTTTTGAAGTTGCCAATTAAGGGACGGCCCCTAACCACATCCTCCACAGTTTTAGCAATAAATGCGTTATTAATAAAAATTGTATATCCTTTCTTATATGATAAAATGAGGACCTTCCTGACCCATGACTTATATAAAAAATACATACTTTATATGTTCTAACTATTTTAAATTTTTTTTTTTATCTTATTGAACATTTATATAGAAAAAAATCTGGATTTTGCACCATTTGTGGACATTTCAGATGGTCACTTACCACACCCTCCACAGTACTAGCACGTTTTAGCACAATGTGTGGACTATTCAGATGGTCCTTTACACACCATAGGCAAATTGTCCAACTTATATCACTGTTAAATTAGCAATCTGGAATGATTTCACCCTTACGGGACAAATCACATCCCATATTGATTCTATACGGGACGATCACGTATTTTACAGGATGGGTGGAAATCCTTCTGGTTAACAAGCTTCTATTTTGAAACTTTTTGCTGGAATAGGTGTTAAACCATGCACTTATGAGATATATTAACCTCAGGACTTTAACCTTTAAAACTGCTGCCCTTTTACTGGAATGCCATCTTCTGAGGTTTGTTCCCAAATCCCCAGAACCCAGCTTGTAATGCATACTTTGCATTTTATTATCCAACCCATAATCAAAACATGATCATCGAGGAACACGCAGAGATGAAACACAAGCAGGCGGTGAACCAGATGTACGTCCTGATGTGTTTGCAATTTTTTATATATATATATATATATATAGCAAGATTACTTGCGTGCTATATATTTTGTGTTGTCCTCTGACAACCATCCTCTACCCACACGCTCCTCTTATAATGCAGCAGAGCTTCTCTCAAAACTGAATTAATATTAATCATTCCTGCTAACAAGGCAGGGGGAATTGTAAAGGCCAAAAGGATTTACTGCAACGTTCCCTGCTAGCTGTACCTAGCTCAGCCTGATAAGGAAGAGAAGCCATGGCTGTGCCATACTGATGTCATTGCAGGAAACACAGAAAACTGACCTAACCAAATGTTTTTTAGCAGAACTGCAAAAAGCAGATGCAGGAAACCTTTGATACCTTTTTCACTGTGTGGCTTTCTAGTTATGGATGCGAGACTCTGGAAGCGGAAAAGTATTTTTGAACTTGTAACTTAAACAACAGCAATGAGACTGTATCACTCCTACTATGCAGTGAATGGCACCCATCAAATGTGTCTTAATATTGTTTATTAGACCAAATACTTTATTAAACTCACACTATTTAAAGATGAAATTATATTAGTTCTTTCTTTTTTTTAACAATAATTCTGCTTTGATTTAAGCGGACGTTGCCATTGTTTTAATTTATTTTTATTTTTATACGCCTTAACTTTTTCAATAAAAAAACTGCCAGTTTATTAAGAAACGTTTCAGGTGTGTCTTAATTAAATTTTGCTGCTGGTATGCAAAATTATCTGTGATGTAATTTCCACTTCAATGTATTCTGATCCATCCACGTGCCGTGCATATCAGCTCACTTCGAGCACTGGTTTTATTTCTATATCATTGACCATAAGCCATCACTGGCCAGTGATGTGAGTTTTGTGTAGAGACTGTTTCACAGGATGAGTTCTTGTGTTCATGGGCCTTTTCTGTTCATGTTTTGTTTGTGTCTAACTCTTTTGGACAATTACATTGTGGTTGCGTTTTACTGCTTTTTAAAGTCTCATGTTGAATGTTATGTTGCATTTTTAGGACTCTGTGTAAAGTTAAATGCAGTGTGAACTTTTATAACACTTCTCCAGTCTGCTTCATTGTGTTGTGCTCCATCCAGCTGTCAGTTTGTTGCCTGTACAGCTGGATTTGCGCTGATTGCCCCCTGTTTACTGCGACTTGCAAAAAAATTAAGGTGCTACTGGGGGCAAGATTAATTGCATTATATTTATATTATATGCACATTTTTCCATAATTAATCACACTAAATTCAAATGTTAAATCGACAGCTTTAGATTTGAAATGTTTTTATTATATTGAAATGTCTTTAATTTTGAAATGACATCAGTAATAACAGCAATGTATTTGATTATTTATGTGGTGTTTTGTGGATTAGTTGATTGGTTTTATTCTAAAACATTCAATCCAGTTTCGTGAAATTCTGAAAATTGGAAAAATTTCAACATTATCAATAGAATTTTAATAATATTTAAAATCAACTTTTTTTATTAACAGCCTCTAGTGTGAGTTGCTAGTGCGCCTCTTGAGGCCAGGGGAGTGACGTTTACACATACGTTCGGAGGAAAAACGGTGAGGCTTGCATGTCGAAAATCACCATCCCAACCGTGAAGCATGGGGGTGGCAGCATCATGTTGTGGGTGTGCTTTGCTGCAGGAGGGACTGGTGTACTTCACAAAATAGATGGCATCATGAGGAAGGAAAATTATGTGGAAACATTGAAGCAACATCTCAAGACATCAGCCAGGAAGTTCAAGCTCGGTCGCAAATGGGCTTTCAAATGGACAATGACCCCAAGCATACCTCCAAAGTTGTGGCTAAATGTCTTAAGCACAACAAAGTCAAAGTATTGGAGTGGCATCGCAAAGCCCTGACCTCAAATCTGAAATTTGTGGGCAGAACTGAAAAATCGTGTACGAGTTAGGAGGCCGACAAACCTGACAAATCTGAGATACACCAGTTCGGTCTGGAGGAATGGGCCAAAATTCCAACTTATTGTGAGAAGCTTGTCGAAGACTACCCAAAACATGTGACCCAAGTTAAACAATTTAAAGGCAATGCTACCAAATACTAACAAAGTGTGTGTAAACTTCTGACCCACTGGGAATGTGATGAAAGAAATAAAAGCTCTCTACTATTATTCTGACATTTCACATTCTTAAAATAGTGATCCTAACTGACCTAAAACAGGGAATGTTTTCTACAAGTAATGTCAGGAATTGTGCAAAACTGAGTTTAAACGTATTTGGCATATATAAAACCGTGTATGTAAACTTCTGACTTCAACTGTGTGTGTATATATATATATATTATTTGGAGTGCACAAGGTGCTGCATAACAGGAATGACCCATGCGTTATTCATGCCGTTATGTTTCACATTACGCTGTGACGCACTTTTGTCCTGTGTCTCAATCACAGAGCATGTCAGCTCTCAGCGGCCGATCCCGCTGCAGTCTGCTGAGTAACAGATATATGACCAGTGCTGATAGAGGACATGGAGCCCAAGGACAGGAGAGAACGGCCTGTTGAAATTGATTCGGAGCTGGAATGTCAGCATTTGTCTCCGCAAGCTTGTCCTGCTGAATCATTTCTGTGAAAACAATCTTCAGAGGGTATAAATGTTTTTGATGTTGCAGACTCAAAAGCGTTGGCCATTAGAAACTGTAATCTGATGCTCTTTGTCTGGGCATGACAGAAGGTCAGAATCAAAAGCAAAGCGAGTCCATGCTGCTATAAAAACAAGCACTGGTTTATAACACGCCATGCAGACATTTCCAGAGTTTTTACTGAGATTCAAGCCAAGACCTTATAAACAAAGAATATTATTTCAATGAGAGATATAAACAAGATTGGTCTACAAGCTAGAAAAGACAAATTCAATTTTCCATTCATTACAGTGCTTGCAAGACAGTGCAACATTTTCTGTTGTTAATTCAGCCTGCATTGCATACAGAGAGACATTTTCATTGTAAATGTTACCCACTATATAATTTACATACAAAAAAAATATTTCTTTTTTGGCACATTTTGATAACACAGTTCTTCATAAGACATACAGCTTTGTTTTCAGCATTTACTTACAGACAGAAACTTAGAGTTCGAACTTAGTACATCAGCAGCGGAATAGCATCACTTTCCCTGAAAAAAATGGAGCTGGTTTAAGCTTATTTTAGTTTGACCTGCTGCCAAGTGACCAATACCCCTCTAAAACCAGCCAACTGGCTAGCCTGACCAGGCTGGGAGACCAGCTAAGACCACACTTATTTTTCGCATTTCAGTTAATAAAAGCTGGTAAAGACGTTTGTGGGTAATTTGTTATAAACCCTTTCATTTTCAGAGTTGTAAAATGGATTGTAGAAGCTGGCTGTCATTGGGTGGTAAGCCGCCATTAGTAATCACATTAGCTGGTTTATTTCATGTTTATCCCTGGGCATTTCTAGCTACACAGTTAGAGAAAATGTTGAGTAGCAAAATGACCTTCAAAGAATAGTTCGCAAAAAATGAAATTTCTGTAATCATTTACTCACTCTAATGTTTGAAAAATGAATGACTTTTCAGAGGAAAACAAAAGGAGACATTTAGCAGCTTATCCTGGGTGAGCATTTTCCCTTGAATATGACATGGGGCTGTCAAGCTTTCGAAATGACAAAACAGCGCCATCAAATTATCATTAAATTCAACTTAGTCACACGAAAAGTTCCAGTATTCTGGGATCGGCCACATTATGCTGACTCATAGACAAGCGGCATCTCCTATTAGACAGTATTCCATTGGCTCCAGAGCATTTACCTTCCCTTGTGGTGCAACCAGAAGCATGTTGAGTCAGCAGCGCGGGAGGCCGGGGTTCTAATCCTATGATTAAGGAAGAAAATGCGTTCACATTATCAGTGAGAAGAGTGATTGGGTGGTTGCATTTTATTCATAATTCAACTAGATAGGTAAAGACAATTTCCCATATTATCATGTTGCAATTACTGTTTCACAACATCGTCCTTTGACCTTGAAAACCTTAAAAAACTCTCTGGGTGCTATCTTAAAAGAGTTATGTGATCTGTCATATTCGCCAAGTCAGTGGGCCTGGCCAAGAAGTTCAAACGTGTAGGCGCAAGTGCAATGCATGTGCATGTGCAAAGTGTTAATGAGCTGGGTCAAGTGCAATTGAATTCAGAGTTTTTCAGTTATTGCACCATCTACATCCTATTATATATTCCATTCCCTGTCAAGCAATGTCAATATAAACAAAAACAGCCTATTTAAAAGAATTTGGCAGTGTGAATGGGCTGTATGCGATGCATTAGAAAAATGAATTTATTTTGCACAGAATTGATGTCCTTGCTGTGAACTCTCTCCTGTGTTGTGTGCGGATGTTCCTGTGCTATGGTGTTTAGCAGTGGAAAAACTACAAAGGAAGTTTGTGTTTACTGCTGCGTCCAGATCTAAATGTATGTTCTCCATCGGCATGTCTCACCTGCGGACTTTGTGGTGTTTCGAGTTGCTTGGTGCTCTGCTGCTGTGTAATGTATATTTGTTATACTGTATGTTTCTCTGATTAATGTTTTACGTTTAATTTCTGTACAGCGTCCTTGAGATTTGGAAATGCGCTATACAAAATTAACATTTTATTGTCGTTATTATTATTGATCTACTGACACACAAATAATGGCTTTAAAAGTGATTTTTAGCTCTTTAATATCATCTGCTGCAAAATGCAGGAACTGAGTTTAGACTGTGCCGAGATTAGACGGGTGTGACGAGGAGGAGGGTGTGGCCGGGCCGTGAGGCTGCATCAGCTGATCAGTGGGAGAACAGTGGGAGAACAAATAGAACATTTTATTTTATGTTCTATTTCGTTTTAATTTCATTTATACCATTAAACTTTATGTTGACTGTTCAGCCGTTTCCCGCATAAGATTAAACAGTAATAGCAAAACAATATATAAAAAAGTTAAAAAAAATTAAATAAAATAGATTGTATACAATGTATATGAAGTATTTACAACAGAGTATATCAAATATCTGTTCTTTGAATATAAATACAAAATTCATATTAAGTATATAAAATTTACAGCATAGAAGCAAGTGTTCTCTTGAAGCCACACACACACACACACACACGCACGCACACACGAACACACACACACACACACACTGCTATCAAGAACTCAAATTAGATTCTTCACATTGGAGGAATACTCAGTGATTTTTCAGCTTTTGTAGTTCTCTTGGGTTCTCACAAACTTGAAAATAAATCTATATGTGCAATGTAGTGCTGGCATAACTAAATGATAATTTTTTATTTTATTTTGAAATGTATCATTTAAATTTGAAATGAACCCTGCTATCCTAGAGGGAACTAAATCAGAAATGCAAAAAATGTCCTCATTATTTCTGATGCTCTGACTAGAGGTACATTAAATCATCTTGAGAAATCCCTTAGAAACAAACATGCTGCGTATGAATCCCTGAACTAATCACTCAAAGAGAACATGGATCAGATATAGTGTGGTCCAATAACAGGAAAATACTCTGGCATTTGATTTTATTATATATTATATTTGGTAATTTAATCCTTTGTGATGACTTCTGCTTTCCTAATTGTTTAAGACATTTTTAAAACTAAACATGGAAGACCTCTAGGGGTTCCACTGACAAATGTCATAAATTATAAAATAAATATATAAATGTGTAGTGACCTAGTAAGCCATCAATAGGTTAAAGGAATAGTTCACCCAAAAATGAAAATTCTCTCATCATTTTCTCACCCTCATGCAATCCCAGATGTGTATGACTGTCTTTCTTCTGCTGAACACAAATTCAGATTTTTAGAAGAATATTTCAGCTCTGTTGGTCCATACAATGCAAGTGAATGGGTACCAAAGTTTTGAAGCTCCAAAATCCACATAAATGCAGCATAAAAGTAATCCATTTGACTCCAGTAGTTAAATCCATGTCTTCAGAAGTAATATGATAGGTGTGGGTGGGAAACAGAACAATATTTATGGCCTCTTTTTTTTTTACTATAAATTCTCCTCCCTGCCCATTAGTGTAAAAAATGACTTAAATATTGATACATTTCTCACCCACACCCATCATATCTTTTCGGAATATATGGATTTAACCACCAATGTCATCTCAATTACTTTTATTTTGCCCTTATGATGATTATGGAGCTTCAAAATGTTGGCACCGATTCATTTGCATTGCATGGATCAAAAGAGCTGAGAAATACTTCTAAAAATCTTTGTCATCTGGGATGGCATGAGGGGGAGTAAATGATGAGAGTATTTTCATTTTTGGGTGAACTATCCCTGAAGTCCATCTTGACTATAAATTCTCCTCCCTGCTCAGTCAGACTGCACTTTAACTTTCACTTCCACATTCTTCTTCTTGTGTTTTTGGTGATTCACATTCTTCATGCATATGGCCCCCTACTGGACAGGCAGAAGAATTTCACAAAAAAATTTAAATATTAAATATTTAATATATACTTAAATATTGATCTGTTTCTTACCCACACCTATCATATCACTTCAGAAGATATGGGTTTAATCACTGGAGTCATATGGACCTACAGAGCTGAGTGGCATGGCATTCTGGGATGGCAATGATAAGAGCATTATAATTTTTGGGTGAACTATTCCTTTAACTTCCTAAAAAATGTAAACACTGATTTGATTGGGGAGGCGAGGGGGACTATTTGAGAAAAAAAAAAAAAGTTTGTAAATTACAGTGGTCGTGTTCAACGTGTTCAATGCTCCCGGGAAGCTATTTTCTATGTAAACAAGCTGCATTAAATTACAGCTCCAATCTACTTGAATGGGGAAAGACTAAAATCTCCAAAATGGTTGATAGAGATTACGATCAAGGAGCACATTTTAAATCAGAATTAAAATCAGGAAACAATAGAATCATAAATTGTGCTTCTTTAGCTCCGATCACGCTGAAAACACTATTTTTCAGGTCGGTCCAGCTAATGCACCTGCGAGTTCTTGATTTGACTGACAGGTGATATCTGTATCTAAAAGGTGATTGGCTCTTTTACCAGTAAGGCAGGACTTCCTTTTCTACTTCCTTGCATACTTAATTGTGATTGTTTTTGCGACTGCCTTGTAAGCACTGTTATTTCCTTCAGTAATTCCATTTCAGTAATTGTTATTTTTGCTGTTCTGTTTAGTGCTGTTAGTGCCGCTGAAATGACACACATCACCTTTAAATAAAACTTCTACACTTTAAATGTGTTATTTCTACTAAATTTTAACTGCCTCTACATTTCGAAGTTGTCCACATGGGACCCCATGTATCAATGTGATGGGACACTTGCCATGACCAGTGGAGCATTTACTGTAGCTGACAGACAGCATCAATGATGACACTGAACAGCTGCACACTGAGTGATCGAAAACTCACACATACACTAAAAACATGTAAAGCCATGAATATACACACACATTCAGTTCTGCTTATAAATGTACATTCACCTTACAAAATCTGCAAGATATTTCTATACTGTATACTCTTTAATCAGAGGGATGATAAAAATGGCTTTTGTTTAGTTTTTTGTCCTAATGAAACTATTTGGCCTAACAGATATTTACATACTTTATAATCATCAAGACAAATGAATAATACATTCTAAATAGCAGTATTATAAATGCTAAGGCAAAAAATCTAAATAATATTAATAAATATTAAATTAAATGCTTAAATTACCATATATAAAAGTATACAGAACTTTGGTACTTAATAAAAATAAATAAATAAATAAAAAATAGGAAATTGAATTTATTATTTTGTATGTATGGTAAAATATCTCAGGTGAAGTATGTGTGGCTGGATGAGAAAAGAACGGCTAATTCTACTATATAGAGATAAATAGTAAGCAGTATCAACCCGGTCTCATGAGAAGACATAATAATAGTACAAGATTTCGAAATCGCAAGTGTTAGCTTGAACAAAAACACTTTTACTCCCATAGAGAAAAAATAACAAACCAAATCCTTATTTAAACCCCTAACCCAAACCTAAACCCTTACCCTAAACATAAATGTGATTTTAATAGGAAGAAAGAACACATCGGGTTACAGGTAGTGGTCAACCGATATATCGGTTTAGCCGATTAATCTGCACCGATAACAGATTTCTGGAACTATTGTTATCGGCAAAAATCCACACCAATAGTTTCCCCCCATTGAGTCCGATGCTGGAGCGGCTGGGAAGGGTCCGCTGTCATATACACTATGAGAACAGCACTTCTCTGATGCCTTATTCTGTTTGTTTTGACATGTGAGACTACACTCTGCATAGAGCGGAACACTTCAGATGCCGACATAAAACGTCAACAATGTAAAGGTATGTATACAGTACACTACAGTACACATTGTCATATCATTATAAAGTCATTAACTGTTTGACTAGATGTTGCATTAATAGAGAACAGCAGTATGTTTGCCGACAAGGCTGAGAGGATGCTAACATTAAAGCTAACCTCAAGCGGTTAGAACAATGTGACAAAAACACACACAATCCTAACCAAATCTATACATTTAAACAAATGAATCTTTTACCATCTATTTGTATTAGTTTATATCCAACTGGTCATGTTTATGCATTCGTTGCCATATTTAAAGCTAGTGACGTGAGAAAGCAAATTAATATCTCCATGCAGCTGAGAGAAATATATAAACAAATCAGAAACGCATCTGATTTCAATAAAAAAAAAAATTATCCTCACTGTAATACTATGACATCAGATTGATCACATTTTGGGCTGATAAAGGCCAGACACAGCGCAACAAATACAGTTTAACAGAAAGCAGGTGCATCAATATAATTTTAAAGTTCTTTTTAATTAGACACATCATCTAAAAATCCTGCACGAGACACTGAATGAATAAAAACAAAGTGAAATAAAGACGATCGTCTAGCGTGTGTTTACAAAGAAAAACAAATAGATGGTTGCAAATGTTCAGTGTGAACAGCCCCTTATAGTTGGTCGAGGTCTTTTTTGCCATTGCGTCTTGCTCTCTTAAAAGTGTTTCTCATTCAGTTCCAGTGTGTTGTGTTCCGTCTGACTGAACAGCCCCTGGCATGAACTCATAGTCTGAGCCGCTTCACCACCGAGTTCAGCCGAATACCACTGCGATCTGTGAATATTGCTACTCTGAAATACCTCATTGTTTTTTGCTCAGTACAGTTGTATGTTCTGTTATTATGAAGCTTAAGTCTGGAGTAGTAGGAATCAGTGCAAGCCATGTGAACTGTCAATTGAAGCGTTATCCCCCCTCATTTTACTTTTGGCTTAACATTTGAGAATATGGACTACTAAAACTTTTCATTTATTTTTATTTTGCGCATTAGTTTAAATTTAAGTGCTCTTTTTTAACAGCCAGGATAGGAATGTTCTTTGCATTAATATAACGGCACTAAATGGTTTATGTATTTATTGCGCCCTCTTGTGGACTAAGGAAACAACATCAATTTAAATATCAGACTTTAAAATTCAAATATCACTTCATATATATTACTATTTATATATTTAATTAAAAAAATGCATAAACATATTTGGAATGAGGAACCAAATTTGTTGATAGGAGACTAGCTAAATTTGATGCGAGTATCAATTTGAAATGGTCTTTTTTGATTAGTTGGTCTCTATGGGAATAAAAGTCATACCTTCCGAATGAGTCAACTCTATATCTTACCATTTCGCCATCTTGTACGAATGGTTAGAAGTTGTCAAGAGACCATGTGGGTAGTATGATAGTAGGCCATTCTGAACTCAAGTCAGTGTGAAACCTCATGTGCTATGTGCTAGTAACTTGCCATTTGTTATTAATGGGATTTAGCATGCCAAAGTGTATCTAACTTCAACCCCATATAAAATTCATGAGAGTAATTCGTCACCAATGGAAGTCCATCGGGCGAAGTTTCTGACTGCGTGGATTTACATTGCGATGGCGGAATTTCGCCAAGGTTGAATGTAATCTAGCCTTTAGGGGTTTGTAAACTTTTGAGCACAACTGCACATGTCAGTGTTGATAAACTCCATATTCCATCTCTCTCGCAGGTCTCATTTTATGCCATCTTTCACATGCAGGCACCGTGGTGATTTGAATGTGTTTTTAATGCATGTGAACGGCCTGGCAGAGCTGCTGTGAGCCGTTAATTACCTGCCACTGTGAACATCAGTCAGTCTAATGAGAGGAACTCCCGCCCAACATCCAGCAAGCATATTAACACTCTAATCAGCAAACCCGCAGCACACAGCCACCGGCACCTGACTACCTCCTGCCCCACATAAAAACCACAGTATAAATGGTGATTTTGAAAACATGTGTTAGAAATGGTTGCAATGAAGGTGCAGCGTAGATCTAAGGGAGGTAGGAGGTGACATAGGGCTGTTCAGACTATCTGAATGAAGTTCATTTTGTTAAAGGAATAGTTCACCCAAAAATGAAAATTCTCTCATTATTTACTCACCCTCATGCCATCCCAGATGTGTAAAACTTTCTTTCTTTTGCAGAACACAAATTAAGATATTTCAAAGAATATTTCTGCTGTAGGTCCATATAATGCAAGTGAATGACGCCAATAATTTGAAACTCCAAAATCCACATACAGGCAAAATAAAAGTAATCCAAATGACTCCAGTGGTTTAATCCATGTCTTCAGAAGTGATATGATAGGTGTGGGTGAGAAACAGATCAATATTCAAGTAATGTTTTGACATGAATTCTCCACCCTACCCATTAGGGGGCGATATGCAAGAAGGATGTGAATCACCAAAAACAGAAGAAGAAAAATGAGAAAGTGAAAGAAAAGTGGAAATTGACTGTGCAGGGACAGGAGAATGTATAGTAAAACATGACCACACCTACAGTATCAAATCACTTCAGAAGACATGGATTTAACCAACCAAAAGGAGGACCTTTTTTTTTTTTTGCCCTTATGTGGATTTTCGAGCTTACAAATTTTGGCACCCATTCATTTATATTGTATGGATCAAAAGAGCTGAGAAACACTTCTAAAAAAATCTTCATTTGTGTTCAGTAGAAGAAAGTCAGTCATACACATCCGGGATAGCCTGAGGGTGAGAAAATGATGAGAGTATTTTCATTTTTGTGTGAACTATCCCTTTACAGCAGATGTGGAATAGCACCAAAGGGTTGTGCGTTAGACTAGAGCAAACACCACACCACTGTGACTTACCTATTGCGGTCAGAAGTTAATGAATGGTACCAATTAGTCTACACGCTAACTGCAATACATGGCTAATTAAACTTGTTTTTTTAATCTGAGGTATATCCTGTTAGATTTTGTTTAAGGTTAATGGAGACATAATTCAGTGCATCTGTTCTAATTGTAGTTGCTTGAAGGAAATAAACCATATTCTTTTTATATCTATATTATAATGATTACGGTATTATTTTTTTGTAGCAGATAGTGGACTGACCTGATTTGTTTAAAGATACTGAATTTCTCTACATGTAAAATATTCTGTTTTTCCCAGTGTCCCTGTTTTAATTTTTTTCCCTTATAATAATTTATGTTAGTTTTGTATGCATCCATAATTAAAATGATTATTCTTCAAAATTAGTCTATTGCGTTTCTCTTGAATTTTTATTTGCATAATGTGACCTTTAATTTTTTATTACTTTGTATTACCTAATCTAATTACATTAATTTTGTATTGTGGTAATTGGATTTGGTTATTCATAATTTTTTTTACGAAGTAATCAGTATTTGTATTACATTTTTAAAGTTGGTAAAATGTAATCCCTAAGTCCCCAGCCACTCGTGGTGCAGGTGTGTGTTTTGGTGCAGCTGATGATCAATGCATGGGTTACTGCAGGTGTTTATTTCCTGAACAAATGCTGACCCTAGTAATGGTAGTGTTCTCACAACCAAACTCAGACCTCCTCCAATAGGACAGGTACAGTAGTCTCGGGCTGAGTACCACGGTCCACTCCGCAGTCCGAAAAACAGCTTTGATGTTACCACCTTTTTATGTAAACACTAATCTTCAACCCCGCTATCAAAATTTTTGGGATAATTTCAGCTCAATTTTGCAAAGCATCATCTCTTTTCTGGCTTCGAAAACAACCTGGAATTGGTGCTGCGGTGCGTCTGTTTGCTGCTCTTTCAAGATGAAATGGCATTATGTGCAGCGAGTAAAACAAGCCTGTCAATGTTCACAACATAATTGTTGTCATAGCAAAGTTATAGCAAAATTAGCCAACATATGATAATCATATATATCATATTTATTTACATTTTTTTGTATTTACACATCTTTGAAAACGTAATTCTGTACACAGCTATTTAATTCAAGAACATTTCAGAACATTTTACCCACACCTCTTTTAAAATCCATCCAGACATTTCTGTAGGTTGAAGTCAAGAAAACAAGCCATAAAGTTTGGTAATCAAAATTCACCAGCACTGCATGGCATCTACTGTAGCGCCCATGTGTATAGGCACTAAGCGTCAGTAAGAGTACATTTTATACCATCCATCAAACAGCCAATGGTGACCAGAAGAGCTGCAGAATTCACAGTTTATGTAAAGACATACTGGGAGTGACTGAAAATGTTCCTAAATTATCATGAATGTAAAATAAATATCTGTGATGTCATTAATCTGTAGAGTTAGGCACAACTTGACAGGCTCATGTAAACAGTAAATAAAAGGAAAAAAAAAGTAGGATTAAAAAAAATGATTCATAGAATATATCTTCTACAAAACGGAGGAAATAGACTCGTATTAAGTGCAGTTTCACTTATATTTAGTTGTAAGAACTGGCACACACACATTTAGAGGCTTGATGACATGATTGAAGGAGCGCACAGATCAAATACTGACAAATGTCAAAAATCTGAAGCTGATCTCCCCAAACATGCCTATTAATGACAGCATCATACAGTCAGAATGGATTATTACATCAATATCAAAATTGGACCTCAAACTGACAGTCCCATGGGCAACCGAGAAAACAGAAATTTAATCAGCTCTTCAGTTTGCGTTCTCCTCGCCAAAGTAAGGCTGATTTTATTGACTCCCTTCCAAAGTATCATGGACATTGTTCAAATACAGAGACAAAATCATCACCTTATGACTCCTGGCAGCTTCCTGAGGTAGACCAAGGATAAAATAAGTGTTTGCAGACGTTTTTTAAGCCGAAAGGTCTTACTGTGAGTTATTAAACCATCTTGTCTCAGTAATGTTTGATTATTGCTTTGAATCAATTGGGCCATCCGGTTGTTTCTGTGGCGCCCAATCAGTGTTGATGGGTCAGCCGTCTGTATAAATGAACTTTTCCACGAAATCATTGCATGAAAAACTCTTTCTTGAAAACATTTTTAGAAGAGGGCTGTAATGAAATTGAAGAAGAAACCTCATGGCATTTGGAGTGTTGCAGAAAAATTCCAGGAACAGTTGCCGACCACTGTACACATTCCTATCCCCTTAAAAAATCTCATGGTATTAGTTTAATATCATCATGCAGCCAGTGGCACCACCGTGGCTGGCTGGGGTAGTTGCATTTAGTCGTTGTGCAAGGTGGAGCCTCATCTTTTGTAATGGTTAGGAGCATCGGCAAAGGCAAATTTCAGCCTATATGCTTCAGCCAGGAGAACGCTCACTTCCTCGTTTCCCCAGTGCATTGTGGGTAGGTTCTGGAGCAGAATCATCAGACCCTGTGGAGAAAAGAATATTTGTTAAAAAGGAATGAATGTTCACAATTAGGGATATGTATTCTAAAATCGATTAGTTGGTGGGTTATCTGAATGACAATTCTAGTATTGGGTGTTAAGAAAGCCCAGTATATTTAGTTTGGTCTAGTGCCATGTTCACCAATCAGATGTTTTTCTTTGCGATAAATGGACAATCGTCGAACATAATCTAGTTTTGCTGTCTTGCGATGTGCCGTTAGCTCCCAGTTTTGATTCTGCCTACTCTATTGTAGGTAGAGGTCTGCAACATGACCAGAGCCTTATAGGACCCAACAAAACGTTTGAGCCAGGTATGGGTCCTATATATTAGAACTGTCAAAATAAATGTTTAACTCATTTACAGATTTAAAATGAGATGGTGACATTTCATTCAGCTCCTTGTGAGTTCTGAACACTGGTTGGAATAGGGCGGATCCTTTGCGATGTATCCAGCCCTCCAGGGTCATTACACTGATGATGCACACAGTACAAACACACGCAACAGTGATTCCGTGTCAATGATCAAGTGAAGGTGAAAGGACCTCTTAACCATAGACTTTTGTACAAAACAAACCCAGATGGGACTTGTGAAAAGCTGCATTCACATGACTCGCTGGTGTGAAGCATCAGCATTTCTCAGGCACTGTGTTTCTTTTTCGTCTTACTGGAGATTTCGGATGATGTATCATTAACTTGTGCAGTGCCAGCGCTAAAAGCAAAACAAGACGTTTTCATGTGATGTGATGTTTCATCTGCATTAGACACCTGATGAAACCTACTTAAAAAAGTGTCGGGGACAAACTTGACAAAAGCTAAATCTGGTAGGTACATGAAAACTTGTCACGATATCATAATTTTCACACCGGTGCAGTGTTCATGTTCATGTTCAATACCGGTATTAATGCTGGTTGGACGTTAAGTGGTACTATGGGGTCATTTTCGATAACCTACAAAATAATGCAAGGCAGTTGTGAAGGGCAACATCTCATTGGCAATGAACCTACTTCATCCGTGTATTCTCTCTCCAACTTGGGCTCCATCGGTTGGGTATTTTGTTGTCCGGGCAAGTACATCACTTTTTGTGGGTTTAATGTTGGTGTCCAAGGACACAGTTTAGCTGCTTCCGAAGGGTAATGACTTTGAATGTGTGTGAATAAATTTATTTTGTTCCCTCCTATGGCTGGGTGATATGCAAGAAATATTTTCACAATATCTTTATTTAAAAAATATATATATATATATATCACAATATCCAAATATATCCGTCTATGACGACTGGTGGAAAATTACTAATACTAAATACTAATACTATAACTATAATACATAATAATTACACTGATGGGAATAATCAGTAAAATATAAATCCAGGTGTGAGGTGAACGTGTTTTTGTATTATTTTACAGGTTGCAGAGTTGCGTTCACAATGAACTGTTCTGTGGAAATAAAGTGAACTGAACTCAAAGCACCTCCTGAGACGGTCTGAGGTCATTTACAGCATTCTCATAGACGATACTATTCTTGCAATTTTCTTTTCAGAAGACTGAAACAAAGAAAGAGTGAGAACCCTTTACATACGTGTGTTCCACGAGACTGCACGCCTCCGAACAAACAGTGTGTCAGACATGCGCATAGACGGCTTTTCTGTCATCTGTTCTTAAAATTATAATACAGTGTGTTTCTTCAAGCGTGTGTCTAACAGCATTTCTTGTGTCATTCTGAGTCTGAGACGTCTTACAGTTACCCACCATGCACATTATATTCACCACATGCAATTAAACATCTTCTGGGGTAATTTGATATGTTGGTAAAGAACATCTGGCCTTCCATGCGTTATTTAGGTTCATTTATCATGGTTCACACTCTTCAATAGGCAACTATTCTTTATTTAAGGCTATTGTATTCATTAGGCTATTGTATTGATATTGCAAGTTCCATTCATAATGTTTTCCCCCTTTTACATGGTCTAAAATATCACACCGGTGTTGTACCTTGTACAGAATAAAACTGGTAACACCGTGGCTACCCTAGGGATACATCCCTCACATCCCCTTCTTAAATGCCGCCTTTGCCACTGTTGCTCTTCTCCAAGCCATGTTTGAACATCTAGTGGAAAACGTTTTCCCAGAATAGTGGATATAGGCTTTATTTATTAAATATAAAATACTATTTAACTAGTTTCACACTCGACGAATTGGTGGCTGTTCACCCCAAATGTGTTTGTGTGCATCTGCACTGTTTTTCAATAGTTTTCTATGTAAACATGTTGCAAGGATAACCTTCGCTGATGTGCCGCACCTCACTGTTTTTAGTGTCGTGCAGAACCACTGAACGTTTTAGACAACAAAGTAAAAATAACTTACATTTTTTTAAATGCATCTTGAGACACGTGTTCTGTTTCATTCATTGCGCTGCATCAAGCTTTTTTTTATCTGCAGTTGTTGATTCAATGTTTTGATGAAGTTCAGTTTGCAAAGAGGATTCATGTGACTGTAACACGGTTACACATGATTCCAGATTGTTCTTCAACACGCAAAGTTTCAGCACTTGAAACGGTAAGCTAATGTTTTTTCCCTTTTGCTCTGTTGTACTTTACTGTTTACTGAAATTAATGTTACCAACATTGGAAAAAAAAATTAAAATACAGCCTATTGAAATAAATTTACTTGCTTGGAGAAGAAATGATAAAGAGAGGGTTCAGGTTCAAGCTGAAAATTTCACTGTACCATTCAGGTCGAGTCACACGGTCTTGGATATGGGCCAGTTTCAGACTTCCACCTGATGCCTGTGCAGACCTCTAATAGTAGGTCTATGTACACATACATCAGAAAGACCTTGGCCAGAGGTTTTTTGTTTTTGTATCGCACCATGTTTGTAGACAACATGTCAGGTTAAAAGTAGCACTAATAAAAGTTACTTTTAAGGGGTCATGCATGAGGAATACAATTTTTCTTGATCTTTTGACATAAGAGGCCATTGTGCTATAACTACATCCTGTAAGTTTCAGAACTAAAAACTTCCTCCTTAAAAGAAAAATAGCATTTATTTAAACCAGGCTGTAGAAACAGGCCCTTTTGACATCACAACGACCAAATACATCTTCATATGACTGCCTCCAGCAAGACATCAATGCCTATTTTTCGTTATTACACCATTGACACCCACTGGTGTTCACAGTGAGTCAGGTCAGACAAGTAAAGAGGAGAGAAGGCCAATCATGGGAGATTCATCTACACCAAAGGGGACTTACAAAGGATACCTTCATGTGCCTGTCTGGATTTAAATGTTTTTCTACACTAGATGAATGGCTTTGACCGCCATCATGCATCTTGTGCCGCTTTTAATAGACACAATAAAGTTCGAACTCTATATAGGATATAATGGATATATATACAATATATCTATACATCTCCATTGTGTTTCATCCAGCTGCACTGTTTCTTGTTGTTTTAAAGTGGTCCTGGACCATTTTTGCACCCATCTGTGCTATATTTAATTGTTGGTCTTTTGTAAGCATGCACTATATGGACGTTTTGATGCATTACCGGCAATGTGCGCCATATTTAAAACTGAACAAGCACAACTTTTAAAAATGCGTCTCATTCAGCTACAGCCACTGACTGGGAGAAACACATGCAATTCTGTGTGTAAGCAAACATGAAAGATGTGAGATGTACAGCTCCTGTGAAGACCAGCGTCTCTGCTTTGGCCTGTTGAAGCACCCAATATCACCATGGACTGTATTACATTTGCGTATTCAGAACGTTTCAGTGTGGATTGTATGTTTTTGGCTCATATCAGAGTGGATTGCTTGTGAACCAGTCACAATATGATTCAAGCTTTGCAAAGGAACTGAAAGATCTGGCAGTTAAATTCTACCAGACCCATGAGTAAACAGTTTAATTCACAAATGTTTCAAATGTCATGACTGTTTGATTGTTGCTGTGCTTGAGGGAACATTTTGATACATTCAGATTAAATACTGTGCGTTGGGTGTTAACCCTGAAATGTAGTTTTAGGAGTGATTGTAAATGAGATGGCTGGTGGAGTTCAGGGCGCCTACTCGTCTGTGTGGATGCCTCATACTGCCACCGGCGAGATGCCGCCCTAAGAGGCTGCCAGTGTTGCCCATGTCTAAATCTGCCACTGATGCTTACGTTAAGATCCATTTTGTTACACTCCAACTAGTTGCTTTTAAACACAAGAATGCATCCAGTGCTAACGGCCCCTAACAGTTATTGTCTAATTAACAGCAGGTTAAAACCCCCATTGAGAAGGTGCATCTCTAAATTCATCCCTTTAAAGGACACTTCTAAAAATATCGAAGCTAAAGAAAATCTGTATACACTCACTAGTCGACCTCACTAAAAGCAGATTGGCACTTGGACAACTAGTCAATCATCCTGACCCATCCCTACTACGCATACACTCTATGCAAATGACCCCTAACAGTTGTTGTCAGCAAGCTAAAGCAGAGCAGGTTAAAACCCCCTTTGAGAAGGTGCATCTCTAAATTAACCCCCTTTAAAGACCTCTGCTAAAAACAGCTAAAAAGAATGGTATAAACTCAATAGTTGATTCACTAATCAGTTAGTTGGTTCTTGGACTAGCCGACCATCCTGACTCATCCCTAGTACACATGAGGAGAAAGTTTTGCCCAAGGAAACCACACGCCTTCAACTTGACAAGAATGAGATTTACTTGTTGTTTAGCAGACAAGGTAAGGCATTGCAGCATGCCACTATTTATTCCTTTTTTCCATCACCAGGTTCAAGCTGTGCTAACACAAAGCACCGGCGCATTCCTACAAATTATTATAACTTTCAATCACAGTGTCTTTGGCTTCTCAATCTTAAGCGTAGGGTGGAGAGTGCGATCTGCCAGTCAAGCTCAGAGATTCTTAGTGCGGTCAGGACCCCAACAGTGCAAGCCCATTTCTCTTAGGTATAGAAGGCCAAGTCTAATTCACTCAAGGTGGCTCCAGCAGGCCTCAGCGTCAATGACTGCATTAGGGCGGCTTAAGAGTGGAGACACAGCCTCAATCTCCCAGCCTAATTCACCTATCCTGCCTGCCCTGATGAAGGAGAATGAGAGAGCTTAATACTCCATCACAGCGGAGGAACGAATGGGGTAAAATAGGTAGAGAAGGAAAAATACAGAGAGAAAGCGTTGTATCTTATAACAAAGAGGATGTCAAAGAGCATCAAATGTATGGCAGTTAATTAATTAAAGTTGTATCTGATTATTCTTTCAAGAAGTGAAATACAGAACTCAATGTACAGGAACCAACCAATAATAGCATTGTTTTGTAGTTTAGTGCTCATTAGATTTCTATGAACAGCACATTTCTCTTACAGAACACGTGTCATTCCCATGTGATTTCGGTATTGTAGTAATATTTTGATAATACTTCATTTTAGGGGTGCACAATTCAAGTTAAGGATGAATAAGACAGTAGTGAATAAATAACTGAATGCACAGCAAGGCTATCGTAGCCACAATCTACAAAGTATTAATCATTTTATTAATGTTCAAAAATATATATTAAGTTGATTATGGCTAAATATAGTCTTACTCTACATTGTTAATTATTAATTACTGTATTATTCACACTTAACTAGTGCATTATTGACCCCTAAAATTAGTGTTACAGTCGAGGGTAAGTGCAAAAAAGCATAAAGGGTAAGGAAGGTGTTGTGCACTCAGCTATATTCATAATAAAAATAAAACAGCTACTGCATACTAATACGAATGTAAACATCAAGCAAAATAATTCAATGGCATATTTACTTTACACAAGATGTAGTCCCTGACATGTTGGTTAACACTATGGTTAACATTTAGCATCTATGCGTGATGCAGTCACATACACAGTGTCGAGGTGAACAGGTCTTTCACATCATAGCGGTGAAGATCTCATTTTAGCTATCCAGAACAGGAACAATCCATTTTATAAAATAACATTTTGGGGTGATTCTCACAAAACTTTTCAACAAAATATCCTAGTAATATTTAACCTTCTCAGTTTAAACAAATAAAATATCAACATGAAAATAGCACGTCATGACTCCTGCTCTGCAGATAAATAATGAGTGATTAGTAATCAGCTTTAAATCAGCCAAAATGAAAGGCTGAACCAAAGATGTACTACAGTGATATATAAATAATTTACAAATTAAATAATATTTGTTTTTCATGTTGCGGTAATGAGAATTGGGGGTAAAATGTGCAAAACTGAAAATAATGTCACAGTCTTGACCCTAAAAGCAGGACGTATGTAATATTTATTTATATAATATATTATAATATAAGTAGAATATAATTTCTTAGATATTTCTTTTGATTTTGGAGTGAAAAAGGATCAGGTCATTTTCTTGACCGTTTCATGAGAATCACCCATTAAACACCCCTTCAATGGCAAAAAAATTTAAGTAGTTCAGTCTACAAAAAGAATAAACAACAATTTTATCTCAGATGACAGCATTACAATTCCATTAGACAGGAGTAGACGTATAATTATAATATTATTGCTTAAATATGATTGAATACTTGTCTTATTTGAAGTAAGCTACATACACTACCAGTCAAAAGTTTTGAAACACTCATTCTTTATTATCATTTTTTTTCACATTTTAGACCAATAGTAAAGTCATCACAACTATGGAATAACATAAATAGAAAAATGGGAATTATATTGTGACTAAACAAAATCCAAAATAAATCAAAAGTGTGTTATTTTAACATCTTCAAAGTAGTCCTCCTTTACCTAGAATTTGCAGACATGAACTCTTGAACATTTTCTCAAGCAACTTCTTGAGGAATCACCCTGAGATGCTTTTTAAACAGTATTCAAGAGTTCCCATCTATGTTGAGCACTGATTGGCTGCTTTTCTTTATTATTCTGTCAAAGTCAATTTCAAAAACAATTTTTTTTTTTTTTAAATAAAACTTAGTTTTATAGTTAAATAAATTAATATGGAGGCACAATTATATTTTTGTCTACATAACTAATTTCAAACATTTAATCATACGCCTTCAGATCAAAAGATTTTTAAGATCATGTGAAACATTTCAGTCAAGTGTTTCAAAACTTTTGGCCAGTAAAGTCTATTTATGTGTCAGAACAATAAGACACCAATTAGTCATTTTTTGCACACATATTAAACATCTTACACATACATAAAGCGTTGAACCAAAAATAAAAAAAGAAGTATTTTCACTGACAGGTCTAATTATACTTGCACAAACACCTTCATAAGCGTGTGCCTGTATGCATGTGTATCGGCACATTAAAGTAAAATTAGATTAGAAAATTCAAATAGATTAAAAGGGACGTTCACACTGACACTGGTTTGCAGAAACAAAGTGACCAAAACTAATTATCTTTCAAAGATTAAAATTTGCGACGATAAAGAGACTACTGATGATGCAACAGTTTTTCTTTATGCCAATGTTCAGCAAAGTCCAGCATGAAGCCAATGAGCACTGATGCACTACCAATGGCAGTGCAGCTCACGTGAAATGGCTGAGTTCTGCATTCGAGAAGGAATGCCAACTACAAACCAACAGTACAGTGACTTCGAACATCCATTAAGATGTCATATACACAGACATAATGACTCAAATATATTACTGGAATATATCATCTTTTCCAGTGCCTGAGGTTCTTGTTATCTCAGAATGAGAAGTAATCAACACAAGGTTCCAAAAATACACCCACACCAGTATGTAGGGTATAACGGTGCTGAAGGCACACCTTAGGGAAATTTAGCTTTTTTTCTGGTCACAAAATGTTTCATGGTATAAAAAAAAATATATATATATATATTTTTATTGAATATTGATAGAGCAATATAATTAGTGTGAAAAGAAAAAATAATGGAAGGTTGTTTTCGATAAAAATTAATATATATATATATATATATAAAAAAAAGACTTTTACTCCTCACTTGGGGTGAAAAACTCCCTCATTTGGGGTAAACGTCTCCCACACTTGGGGTAAAAGGAACCTTGGGGTTTAAAGTGACATCATGTAGATACCGGGCCAATAGTTATAGTGCAAAATTTGTCAACTATTGCAAATAATTTTGAGACACGAAGATTAGCTTACTCAAAATAATCACTTCAGAAAAAGTCAACCATTTCCTGTTAATTTCAAACACATTTGGCATTTTATTACATCTCAAGTAGTCTATGAACTAATCTCTACTATGATTGGATGAGTCAATGTGAGGCCACTATGAACACTTTGAACAAATCTATTCCCCCCGCAAAAACAACAATGTGTTGTTTGCAACAGGGACGGTTTTCCTTTTAAACTATCATTTTCACTTATTCGACAGAGTAACAATTAAGGAAAGGAGGAAGCTGGGTCCGACTTGACAAAACACGTAGACATTTATTGTTGCACTTTTCAGTCGCACACAATAACACACTGCTTCACAGAATGTTTCTTTTCAGCTTCATTACACATAAAATCTGTTGGCTTTTAAGCTCAAAACTACATGCAATCAGCTTTGTGCATCTCTCCCTCTCGCCTGCCGCTGTCTCCTCTCCTTAAATACTCCTGCCACCTCTCACTGGAACGCAAGACCGGTGTGGCACGCTTATCTTCCCGGCCTTGCTGTGCTCAGATGCTGCTTGGCCCCACCCTGCTTTCCACAGACAGTTATTGAAAAATGTTTGATTTAATGACCTTAAATAAAACCGAAAATGAGAAGTATTTTGTCCCAAAATAAATGTGTTCTGGGATTTTTATTAGCTACATAAATTTGCAACATTTTGAAAAACATAAAAAATGAGATCAAATTGCCTCAAAATCAACCTTTAGACACCACATGCAAAGACATCATGGATCAGGAAAATGTTGCAGTGTATAGTGACAAACAGGTGTTTAGGAAAGTACTATGGTAGTTTTGTAGCCATTTAGTGTGTTGGAAGAAATAAAATCAATGGAGCCTTTTACCACATGGAGCCTTTAGCCCCATTGTACCCTACTCAAAACCGTTGAAGAGTTCGAGATGTTGAGCTGTTGTCACAATCCGAATATTTTCTTATGCAAGCTACATAATGCTCAATTTTGCACTTTTTCGATTAATGCTAACTTACTCTTTATACGCCAAGATTTGTCTCCAAAGTTGATCAGTCAAAACAACGGTTTTCAAAGGACATGAATTCCTCTCCTATAATACTTTTTTTAAAGTACCCCTGTTCTCCTTGACTGTTTAATGAAGACAAGTGAGGGTATGTAAAACTGATGGTGAATAATATCCCTGAAGAACATAAGATAGTGAAGGTCTTAATCCAAGAGATTCTGTCTTTAAGAGTAATCTACCCTTTCCCTAACAAAAAATAGGCTATCTGAACACTCTGAAAATGTATTTTTAAGAGATAGACCTCTCTAAAAATATCACCAGAGGAATGACAATTCAAAAAATGTGCATACCTATCTAAATCAAGGATATGATGGCAAAACAGTCGACAGGTTTCCCTAAAATGAAGCCATCCATGTAATAGGCAGATCAGATCATCTAATCAACAGTCATCATAGCTTAGTTTTTGACTAATAACTAGATTAGAGCACTAATTACTCATAATGAACCATGCCAATAATTGGAAATAAATAAATTATCTAATGATCTACACAGCCAACCAACATACTGATCTGGGACTGTTAATTTTCCTTGCACTGAGGGACTTCATCACTGGAATCTAAAGTTTAGAGTATACTTTTGTGTGTGTTTAGATGTCATAAGATAGCAATGTGTGAGGAACAAGGCAAAAAGTACATGTTTCTGAACTAATAACCTGCCATTTTACTAAAGTAATTGCCGAAATACGTACAATGAGCCACGTGAAAATCATTTCGCAAACCTGGCCAAAATATATGTAACATTTTGGCATGAATTCTGAGAATCATTCATGGCCTTACGTTTCTACCGCTTCACAGTCAAAGGAGCATTTATTTGAAAATAGATTGACTTTGAGTTAAGCATTTGTTAGTCATGTAGCAGATGCTACCTCATCAAATCAGGAACAGTCCTTCTGGAGTTCCTAAGGTTAAATGCCTCGCTCCAGGGCTCAGCAGTAATGGCAGATCCCAGTAATGCTCCAGGTTCATAAATCGTCCCTACCGATTACCAGCCCCCATATCTTTAAATGCTAAGCAACCACCAACAGCATATGACACCATTCCCAGGTTGCTGCAAATGTTGTACCTGCATTACATAGGAGTTTAACAGCGATAAACTGGGACAAACTTCAATCAAGTCATGCTATAAAATTGGACATCAATAATAAATATGATGCTGCTAGGCATACAGTAATGCAGTTTTAAATGGCTGCCTTAATTACGCACAAAAAGCTTGGTTAACTTCTGCAAGGTAAAATGATGCAGAAAGGCGCAAGAGCCTTAGATAGATAATTTAGCTTAAGGAGGATTTTCTTCAAAAGCACCATTTATCTTGTCACTCCCCATAGCATTTTGATTGTTCTTTTCTGTTGGGTCTTATCTTAAATGGTGATTGGATTGTGTTTGCAAACTGAAATCAAGGAGCTTCTACAATTGCTCCCTTCCATAGCAGAGCTCAAGCCGAATAGATAATCGCAGGGAAAGCAGCTCAGTTATGTGCATTTTGATGCAGCGAGTAGGCAGAAAGACATTTGGACTGATAAAACGCCACAGTGATGACAACTCGCTAATGACTGCTGCTGGCAAACATGTTTATGCCACTGCTTACACCACTGGCATAGCAGTGAGTGAATACTACATTCTCTGTGTTTGCCACCAAGGATTAAGAAGAGACGGAGACTTTTAGCCCCTCATCTTCTTGCCGAGCCTTCCTGAATTTGTAAGAATCGATCAAGGGCTCAAGAACAGCGGCGTAGTCACTCCATCAAACGGCAAAGTTGCAGTTCGGCGGATCCAGAGCATTTGATCCCCGTTTTAAACACTCATGAGACTTACCGGCGGAGAGGTGATGACTGATTGCCAGGAACTTTATAAACAGCTTTGTTTATCAAGGCTTCTGCAAGACGGAGAAGCGATAGGTCTAGTCGCAGCATTCGGGTGCACGGGGGAAGGAGCAGAGCTGTAATTACTTCTATGATATTAAGTCCTCCATACTTTTCCTTGTCTTTTTTTAATAATTTTTTTATAAATTGTTCCTGCCTCTCATTGAGTGCACTTCCTGCGACAACAGTGACACTCTATCATTAAACTGTATTAAAGCACATTTACAGGCAGGAGGGTTGCTCTTCATTTGAGACCCGCACGTATGACGATTAATCATTACGGGCGGTCTCCTCCAGGAGCTCTGGTGTGGACAAAATTACAAGTTCTCTGATGAATGTTTTGGGCTTTCGATTAATCAGTAAGAGTTCATTTCACCTAATCCTTCAATGCAACCGTTCTAATAGAGTCAACACTATAACTCAGTAACAAGATGGCAGGAAAAATACCTGCACTACTATTCATCTTTAGAGTTGCGTTCCATAAAATTGCACGCAAATTCCCCCCATTGACTAACTGTAATTTTACACTCTCCAAAAGACACACACACCAAAGGCACCCTGGTGGGATCAAATATTCCATTGTTGATTTCAATTAATAGCAAATCAGACCAGGGCCTAATAACTATAACTTTCGGCTCTCAGACAATTAGATACAGAACCACTGCTGAGAACTGTTTCAAACCCAATATGCATTTAAAATGGAAAGTTAATTGAAAGAAAGTGCTTGACATTTGCACTTTTAAGTAGCAACAGACAGACAAACAGATTTACATGTTTTAATGTGGCAAAATAAGAGTTCCCCAAGAAATATGCAAGAATGAACCTGGCATTCAACATGTTTTCTATTGTTTCCGATAACAAAGAACTTGTACATATCATATTCATAATTATGACTTCAGAAGTGGGAAGTAGGATAATTCTGATAGTGCACCAAGGTAGCGTTAAAGTCATATCAGAAAAGTGGATTAAAAATTGGTCTTAAAAAGTATTTTTCTTGCTCCTTTGAAATAAAAGAGTTCACATACTGTAACGTTCACAAAACTCCCCCCATTCCAGCATCTATTGAAAGTAGGGCTGGGCGATAAAACAATAGCAATATTTATCACGATAAAAAAACTCCATGATATCGACGATAAGCTTTTGAGTAATTAATCGATATTTAGCCTGTGTTCTACATCTAGGCATGCATGTTGCGAAAAACACTAGCAGTTTGGCTTTCTTATCGTATGTTTTCACTGGCGTGTAGTGAGCGAATGTGAGCGAGCGCTTTCAATTCCTTCCTATGGAAAGTGGATTGTATTTTTTATTTTTTTTTTACCATGAAACATTTTTTGACCTGAAAAAAAGCTAAATTTCCCCATGGAATGTGGATTGTAAAATTGAAAGCAGCGGGGGGCAAGCGGTTCCCTAGTGTTGGGAGTGGCTTTATGCGGATTTCTTCCGCATCAGTGGAAACGCAGCCTCAGACTGTATGAAGTTGCTTTGATCCGGACCTCAGATTGATTCTATCTTGACTGCAAGACATCATGACGATGGTTACGCACTATCATCATCTCTAGTGAGCAGCGCGACAAAACAACAGCGTATCTGATAACATCATATCTGATCTTTGTGCGCTGTATTCTTGAAAATTTTTCTCTAGCACTGAAACACGCTTCACTGATGCCCTGTCCCGGTCCGCAACCGCTTCCTCTTTTCCCCACATGGGAGTAAACATGAGGTGCGTGTTTCCAGAGCGCCTTTAGACCATAATGTTTTTCTTTATAAATTTAGTTTTATTAATCAGCATGTTCCAAGCCTTTAATAATAAACCAATAGATTTCAGTTCTACTTTTGTGAAATTATTCAGATTTCATCATCTCTGAGAAGGATGAAAGCCTAGACTTTCTCACTTTAATGAAAATAGAAAAATTGTCCATTCAGACTTTTACATTTTCAAAAGTTTCTCTCTGGAGATACCCCTGAACCCCCATATAGTATCATTCCTCCATCACAAGGGCTTCTATGCCCCATACTTGTATGTAAAGAAATATGAAAATCATTTTAATGTAATATATATATATATATATATATATATATATATATATATATATATATATATATATATATATCTTCATTATAATTCAAAATGAACAGATCATCTTATAACATTCTTATCCAACTGCACTCAATTGATAAACTCTATAAAATATTGTAATATTTTCATAGAAGATCCCTCAGACACCACTGCATTGGCTGTGTCTGGGCCCCCAATGCAGTTTTGTAAAGACTATTTAGACTGTTTAGGAATTTGTTTTCTCTTCTTTTTGTGATTGAATATTGTGAAAAATATCGATATTGAATGATATGAAAAAGAATATTGTGATAAGATTTTTTTACCATATCACCCAGTCCTAATTGAAAGTTATCAGGAAAAATGGGTCATTCAGAAATACTCACATAGTTGATGTGATAACTGTGATCTCATTAACATACAACTGCTACATACAAGTCATCAACTTGCCAAGTTTGAGTATGCACATGCAAAAATTTTATTTGAGAGGTTAGCCAATAAAAAGTACACTAACAAAATGATATAATAGTTTACCAAAACCAGCACTGGACAAAAACATCAATTATTCTTTCACTATAGCACTTGATGAAATAAAGGATCTCAGAGACGTGTACACACTTGAGAACACAAGTTTAAGAGCCGCATTAGAGCAGAGGTTCGAGCAGTAAGCCAATCAGCCACACACCCCTAAGAGCCCGTGCAACAAATTAAGAGTTTGCCTGCTCGCAGTTATTCACGCAGACAGCGAATCTATTTAGTTTCGGCTGTTTGAACCACCTGAGGTGGAACGAGACAAAACATTAGGAGCTGATATTTGCTGCTTTTTAATTTAGCAGCATAATGAACGTAACAAGCATGAACCACCCTGTTTCCCCTCTGAGTTCTTTGCCATTTCTTTCACTTTTATATTTATTCAGTCATTTTTATGAGAGACAAGAGGGAGGCGAAGATGAAATATTCTTTGCATTTGTTCTTTTCGTTCTGCAAGTTTATTTAATATTTCCAGGGCAAATTAAAGTTAAAGGGTTGCATACAGAACAGATTTTATATTTTCTAAGTGTGAGTGGTGCTTGACTGTAGAATAAAAAACTAAAACAAATTGGCGACACAACATTTTGGGGATGTTAGGGATTTATGAGCTGTCTTTAGCAGGTTGCTTAGTGGTTGCTAGAGTGTTCTGGGTGGTTGCTAGCACATTGCAAGGGTGTTCTGGTTGGTTGTCAAGTTTGTTCTGTGTCTACGATGTTCTGTGTTTTCTTTTACATGCTGCTAGGTAGTTACTAGAGTGTTCTGGTTGGTTATCCAGGGGATTGCTATGTGGTTTCTAGGTTGTTTCGGGTGGTGTCAGAGCATTGCTGATGTTACTAAGGTGTTCCGAGTACTATTTAACATGTTGTGTTCTGGGTGGTAGCTTAGTACATTGTTGGGATAATCTGTTTGGTGGTCAAGCTGTTGCTATGTGGCTACTAATGTGTTCTGACTGCTATACACTCAGTGACCACTTAATTAGGTACACTAGTATACTATTATTTAATCAGCTAATCGTTTGGCAGTAGTGCAATGCATACAATCATGCAGAAACGAGTCAGGAGCTTCAGGTAATGTTCACATCAACCATGAGGAAAAATGTGATTTCAGTGATTTCGACCGTGGCATGATTGTTTGGGTGCCAGACAGGCTGGTTTTGAGTATTTCTGTAACTGCTGATCTCCTGGAACTATCACGCACAACAGTTTGTAGAGTGTATAGGGAATGATACGAAAAACAAAACACATCTAGTGTGTGGCAGTTCTGTGGATGGAAATGCCTTGTTGATGAGAGAGATCAATGGAGAATGGTCAGACTGGTTTGAGCTGACAGAAAGGATACAGTAACTCAGATAACCACTCTATACAATTGTAGTTCGCAGAATAGAATCTCCGAATGCATAAGATGGATGGCGGATGGGCTACAACAGCAGAAAATCACTTTGGGTTCTAATACTTTTCAGCCAAATCCTCAGCTTTCTATTCTTGGCTGACAGAAGTGGGACCCAACATGGTCTTCTACTGTTGTAGACCACACGTCTCAAGGTTTGAAGTGTTGAGCATTCTGATATGATATTCTTCTCACTTCAATTATATAGAGTGGTTATCTGAGTTACTGTAGCCTTTGTCAGCTCGAACCAGTCTGCTGATTCTCCATTGACCTCTCTCATCAACAAGGCATTTCTGTCCGCAGAACTGCCGCTCAGAGGATGTTTTTTGTTTTTGGCAACATTTGGAGTACACTTTAGAGACTGTTGTGCATGAAAATCCAAGGAGATCAGCAGTTACAGAAATACTCAAACCAGCCCATCTGGCACCAACAATCATGCCATGGTCAGAATCACTGAGTTCACATTTTTTCCCCATTCTGATTGTTAAAGTGAACAACTGAAGCTCCTGACCTGTATCTGCATGATTCAGCTGCCACATGATTGGCTGATTAGATAATCGCATGAATAATTAGGAGTACCTAATAAAGTGGTCTTTGAGTGTATATTATGTTGCTATGTGGTTGCTAGGTAGTTTCTAGAGTGTTCTAGATGTTTGCCCAAGGCATTGCTTTATTGTTGCTAGAGAGTTCTGGTGGTTTCTATGTGGTTGGTATGATATTCTTTTTATATTCTTTTTTTTTTTTCATGTTGGTAGAAGGTTGCACACTTGCCCAAGTCAAAAAGTAAAAATCAAAAGCCTTTTGACAAACTTTATAAATTGAGGTTTTATTAATATCTGTAGCACAACTGAACAGGCATAACATTTAAATATATTTAGAAGTTCAAATCCCTAACCATCCCTGTGAGCAACAGAGCTAGTGATGCTTTCCTTAGCAAACACCACTAACTATTATCTCAGGAAATACTGTTATGAACAAGACATTTTCAGTGAAGGAAAAAAGGAATATTACAGGAAGAAAAGTAGAAACTAAACTAAACTAAATGAGCTGGTTGAAATGCTATTTTGAGGAAGCATAGAGAACTTGCATTTATGTCCAACTAGCACAAACTGCAAGCAATTATGCACAACTAATGAAGCCTGAATTAAAGTGTACATCATATAGAGAACACGCTAATTTCATTGACTGTGTAATATATAGTCTTATTTTAATTAAGGCACACATTTGCATATGCCATACTTATTGCACACGACTCCACGCTTTCTGCTTCACATGTTGTAGAGATAGCAGCGGTCTGCCCTGGAGTCTTGTGCCAGGACTTTATAGGTCATTTATGCAGTCACAGTCATTCAGAAGTTAACCGGTTTGCGTGCACACATTAAAGTGCTGCTTTGTGATTCTACTAGCTCCCATTATGCTGTAAACTCCATTTAAATCAAGCCATTAAAACTCCAAAGTGGAAGATTGATTTCGCAGATTCCTTCTTTCATGCACGCATAAACGTGTTAACCGAGCTCACACCCGACTGCATCTCTGTAGTTAAGAGTGGCCTCTACGATGTGTTTCCACGCTGAAGCTCTGAGACGCAACTGGGACGATAAATCTTAATAGTAACAGAATAAGCTCAAGGTGGGTGTGTGAGCAAGTGTGAGTCCGTATTGAATGTTAACTGCTATGAAGGTTACGACTGTCCAGGTTGGCCATGTATAGTCTGAGTCCCGAATGAATGCATCTAATGATCTGGCTCTTTTGAATGAACAGGGTTAAACGTAGAGGGTGACCAGTGTAGTCCTATTCCCAAATCACAGGAACCATTAAGCATCCAGAATTGATGAAGAAATTGGAATCAGAACAATAATCGTTAAATTCCTTATATGTTTAGCTTTCTAAATCACAGAGAGCGACTATGTGGTCAACGCCCTTTGCGCTGTGACTCCATAGAGTGGTACTTACAAATACAAAAACATATATTTTTGTATTCTAGGAGGCATTTGAGACAACAGGGAACAAAAACTGAAATTAAATCCCATCGATAAAGAAAGTAAATTGGTAATCACGGGCAAAAGAGGGAAGAAGTTCCCGGTCCGTTAGCTGCACCAAAGGCTTTCTCATTACGTGATAAACAAACCCCTAATGAGAACTCATTTGCTGCATATTGCACTCGCTAAATGCCATCAGGGGTTGACATTTGGCTGTCTGTAACCTGCTGTGGCACTACGCGGGGAGGACGACGTTCAGCTCATAGCCAACGCTCAACGGTACGTGGCCTTGATCTATCTGCCTCGCTCCGTCGTAAGCTTCAGAATGAGAAAAAAGCTAAGTCATTAGTATCAGCAGCACAATGCAGTGAATAAGAAGAGCTCAGAAGCACAGAGAGCAGCAACCATTATCTCTCCACGCTCACTTACCCAAGCATTGAGCTGCTCGCCAAAACACACGAGCCTCCAATTTATTTTCTTTCAGTGTTGCCCCCCGTTTTTGATTCGAAAGGATTGTCTCATTCACTGTAGAGTTTAAAATAGAGCTGCTCATTTAATTATGGAGTGAAGAATTGGTGCAGTGGTCACTGATACCACAGAGAACAATCTACATTCATATTTATGCATTTGGCCATTGCTGTTATCGAAGCAATATACAAATCGACAAGTTGCTTCTGAAAGTTCATGTATGCCCTTCAGCCGCATTACTGACAAGCACAATCCCCATCACACATTTGTGCATCAATTCAAGCATGAAGATAATTCCCTCTAGTGCTACTGACAGCATGTTGCACAAACAACCTGCTAGTCTCAAGTTCTTGTCCCGTAGGAACCAGGAAGTAATCACAGTCAAATGAACAATGATGAGGAGCTTGCATTTTCATTCTAAAATGATCAGTCTTTAGTCATTTCAGGGTTAAGTTTAAAGTTAGCTAGGTTAGGTTAGGTGTGGATTGCTGTTGTTCTCCAAGTGTGGGCAAGCCCCCTGAGGGGGTTTGGAGCTATTGTAAGGGGGGAGCAGAAAACTGCCACGTTCTCAAATCTCAATATATATATATATATATACATATATATACAAATTTTGTTTGTGTGTATACTCATGTGTGACCACAGGAATGTTGTTGAGGGTCAGGGTGGGGGTTGGGATTGGGAGAAGTGGGGGTTAAATGTTCATTCTGTGTATATATGTTTAGCTTTTCTTTGTTTATTGTATGAATCAATAAAAAATGTAAGTACAAAAGAACTGTACACTTCCAGAGTGAAGAAAAGGGCTGGAAAAATCACTCTGGACCCCACTCAACCAGCCCACTAAGTTTTTTAACTGTTTTCTTCTGGTCGACACTACAGTGCACTGAGCACCAGAAACATCAGCACAGGAACAGTTCTTTCCCTCAGGATATCCATCTCATGAGCAGGTAAAAGTGCCCCAGTGAGCAGTAATTATGTGCAATACACAGCTTAGTCTATTTATATTTATCCAACATACCCAATTCCCACTACTTAGTAGGTCCTCGTGGTGGCGCGGTTACTCGCCTCAATCTGGGTGGTGGAGGACAAGTCTCAGTTGCCTCCACTTCTGAGAATGTCAATCTGTGCATTTTATCATGTGGCTTGTTGTACATGACACTATGGAGACTCCACATGTTGAGGTTTATGGTACTCTCTGCGATCCACGCACAACTTACCACACGAGAACCACTAGTCGTTACCACGAGGAAGTTACCCCATGTGACTCTATCCTCCCTAGCAATCTGACTAATTTGTTTGCTCAGGAGACCTAGCTGGAGTCACTCAGCACACCCTGGATTTGAACTCACGACTCCAGGGGTTGTAGTCAGCATCAATACTCGCCAAGCTACCCGGGCCCCCAGAAAATGCATTGTTGATGAGAGAGGTCAACAGAGAATAGAGAATAGTGAGCAGAATAGCATCTCAGAATGCTCAGTACATCGAACATTGAGGCAGATTGGCTACAACAGCAGAAGATCACATTGGGTTCCACTTCTGTTAGCCAAGAACAGAAGCTGAGGCTGTAGTGGGCATAGGCTCACCAAAACTGGACAGTAAAGACTGGAAAAGCATAGCCTGATCTGATGAATCTCGATTTCTGCTGAGGCACATAGATGATAGGGTCAGAATTTGGTGCCAACAGCATGAATCCATGGATCCAATCTGCCTTGTGTGAATAGTCCAGGCTGGTGGTGTAATGGTGTGGGGAATGTTTTCTTGGCACACTTTGGGCATGTTAATACCATTCAATCATCACTTGTATGCCACAGCCTATTTGAGTATTGTTGCTGGCCATAATTTAGCCATCTTCTCATGGCTACTTCCAGCATGATAACTGAACTATGTCACAAAACATGTCACCTCAAACTGGTTTCAAGAACATGACAATGAGTTCACTGTTCTTCAGTGGCCTTCCCATTCACCAGATCTGAATCCAATAGAACACATTTGGGATGTGGTAGAACGGGAGATCCACTGCATGAATGTGCAGCTGACAAATCTGCTGAAATTGTGTGATGCAATCATGACAACATGGACCAGAATCTCAAAGTAATGTTTCCAACAACTGGTGGAATCCATGCCATGAATAAATTAGGCTATTTTGTGAACAAAGGAAGGCCCTAGCCTGTATTAGCATAGTGTTCCTAATACATGTCTTATTGAGTGAATACTCTAATGTAATGCCATTAAATGTTTTTGTAAGTGCGGCTCAAATGTCAGAACACTTCTGGGGACATTCTACATCTGTATTTACATTATTTAAGAGGGGTAAATGCATGTCAGACCGGACCATACAGCGCATGCACATGGGAGTGCGACAGTTTAGTTCTCATAACCTACTCTCTACTCAAGCAAAGAACGTCCCCCTGCTTGAATACTGATTAATTGCCCTACTGCCAAGAATAGAAGCCATTACAGAGCCCAGAAGTACCAGGGGGTCAGACAAAAGTCAAGAGTGAAACATAGGACAATACTATGTCTTTGACTCATAAATAAACCTGCATGGATGTCTGCATGATTTAGACTATCATGTTATGCTTAAGGGCTACCCAATAATGCCAATTCAGACATAATTTACTCTCCCTCATGTCCTTCAAATACTGTATGACTTACTTTCTTCGGTGGAACAAAAAGAGGTGATACTTTGCAGAATATCCATACTTTTTTGGATTCATCCAATGAAAATGAATGAAGACTGGGTCTGTCAAGCTCCAAAATGACTAAAAAGTGCCAGAGGACTAAAAAAATATGTCATATATTTAAAGTCTTCTGAAACCATGCAATAGATTGCTTTCTGTCATAGCACTGAAATTTAAATTGCGGTAAAGTATATTAAAACCTGGCACTTCAATACGAATAGCACAAGGCTAATGACACCACACATCCATTGGTACTGGCTTTCATTTTTGCTGGTTATATATATATATATATATATATATATATATATATATATATATATATATATATATATATATATATATATATATATATAAAATACATTTATATTTATTTATCCTGGGTATTTTCTTAGCATCTCATTAACTCAGCGGCCAGTGTATTCTTTCTGAAATAGCCTTTTGTGTTCCATGGATGAAACATGAAATGGCAGCAACAATTAATTTTTTAACTGATTTATACAATTTCCTGATTTTCAAGAGCCATTAACTGTTTTGTTCATTAGGAAAGCCTTCATTAGAAACCATCAATTAATCAGTCTTCATCGCAGTCCACTCCATTCAGTCTCACTGTTTGCAAACACAGTACTGGATCTCTGCTTCAATGCTGTTTGCTAAACTGATATTTTTTTAAAATCACCAAAACCTGAGATTATACCCGCCCACCAATCCATCTCTCTCCATGTTCTTCTAGTTAGCATTCTCCTCAAGACCTGTAAGTGTACAACAGCTGAGAAATGATGTGGCTTTAAGTATTTAAGCATTTCTTGGAAGCCAGTCCTAATCAGAACAAATAGAGAAATAAAAATGCATTCTTTTTACGAGAAAGATGAAATGAAGGGCTAACAGAGGGAGAGATGGATAGATTTGAAGCCAGAGGCCATCTTTAAGACTCATACCTCACTCCTGCAATCTACTGCTATAAAAGACCAGCGTCCCTGAAGACAAGACTAATTTTCACAGTTTGATATGATGGTATAGATCCATAACTCACTCTCTTTCGACTGGAGAATTAATTCATTCTTCATGTCAGGTCTTTCCTTCAATCTCAATCTCTCCAGCTGAATCAAAATTATCCACATTAGAAGAATCAAATCCACAGGCGTTGTCACACTTAACCTCCAGTGAAATTCAGATAAAAAAAAACACTTTAAATTATCCGTCGCTTGATTCTACGGGACTGGGTTCTTCTTCTTCTTCCAAAAAAAAAAAAAAAACGGATTAATTATTTTTGGCCAAATCCCAATTTACATACCATTTATGCTGGATTCAGATTAGTGTGTCCAAAATCATAGCATGCTGAACCCAGTATCCCAAAGGTGCCTAGATGCCAAAATATGTTTGATGGATTTTCAAAGTGTGCATTTGTGCCTTTTGGGTTATATTGTGCACCACAACTTGCACTGCAGATAGACAGATTTTTGTATCGATCATTTGGTAAAAAAAAAGAGTTGTATGACGTGATAGCATGCCCTAATACTGCCGGACAATCTTACTACTATATATAGCCCGGGTGGGCTACTTTAAAAATGTAGTTCGACAAACTACAAGCCACAAAATAGTAAGAGTATTGTGCAACTACTAAATTAAAACTATTAAAACTATAAAACAGCTGAGCAACAGTCATGTTACTAAAAAACATTTACATTTTTTGCGCTAATTTTAGATGCTCAGAAACGTATACTTTCCATCTCCAACTGCAATTGGTGGTCTTGGAAGGGTCCTTTCCAATGCAGGGCCATGACAGGTAAGTGTTTATCAATGATATTGTGTGCTGACAACAAATCAGTGAAGAAAGTAGGTAGGAACAAAAGGATAAGGAGAATGAATGGGAGAAATCATCTCTCTGCTGACACGCATGGCACAGGAGGGTAAAGACTCTGCCTGAGGCTGTTGTCTGAATGCCAAACAGTGGCTGTGTGCTGCAGCGCTGGTGCAGGGGATAATCCTGAATCACTGGGCAATGTAAACACAATAAATCACACTGCCCCACAACACAGCACTGATACACACCACTGACTCTCTGCATATCCAAAAACACACACACACAAACACACACACGCACACACTGGGCCACCTATTTACTCTACAGAGCTGCATGTTTAAAGGTAAAGAAAAGATTTGAAAAACAAAAACAAAATTGGAACAATGAAGATGTAAGAAAGATAAGGAAAAAAAGAAAGGATATAGAGAGATTAAAGTAATCACAATATAAAATCAAAATTGACCCTGTTCACTTAATAAATACATGTTCTGGGTCTTATTGTGCATGATTCATTAGCGTATGTCATGCTAAACCAAACAGTTTTTTTCTTTCTATAACATCATACAAAAGTTGCAGTTGGTGCAAGGACAATCACAGTTCTATTTGATGGTTTGACATATTTACCACTAAAAAAGCAATTAGGGGTGGGACATGTCAAATGGCTCATCCCTTTTATAATAAATAGCCAAAAAGCTTTAGTTTACATCACAGCACACAGACACACACACACCAGCATACACATACCCTTTTCCTCCATGCTGCTCATGCCATAGCCAGTTTGTGGGGATCTGAGAACTGATCTCAATACCGGCCTGCTTTTCCACTGACTTAAGAACTGAACTGTGATCTAACTGACAACATTAATACATAACCAGCTCACAAATGCTCAAAGCATATCACGGTCTTTGCTTACGACAAGGATGAAGACAACTAAGAAACAAGCGAGTTAAAGATCACAATGTTTTGAAACACAATGCATTAAATATATATAAAAAAAACAGTCATCCTGTAAATCCCAAGATACCTCAGCAATGCCTGCATTAAGACATATTAATAAACTCCAGCCACTTTTTACACATTCCAACTCACGTTTTATTCAAAACTAATCACCCCTAGAAACATTCCGCCGTGAAATGCCTCAAACACAACTTCAATTTCCACGTTATTCAAACCAGCGGACCGGAAACCAAGGTAGTTCGGAGTAGGGAACAGGGGTTTGGGAGGGAAACAGCCTTACATACACCTCTTCACCATCTCTGTTTTTGCTGCTTTGACCAATGCAAAGATTGTGTAAATGGCAGGCTCTTGAAAGGGCGGGGTTAAAACTGGCTAAATGTAAATGTAAAGCAATAGAGCGCAACAGTGCAGGCTCACCTTTTTTAGCCGTTTTGGTTTCTTAAGTATTTTTACAATAACGTACATCATAAAAGAGTTCAAAGCCATGAACCAACCCAATCAGCTCCAAGTTGAATCACAACATCACAAACTTTGATTCCAAAAAAGTATTGAAAATTGTACAAAAAGACAAACGTGCAAGACTGTGTACTTCAAAGATGTAATTAACTACTATGCCATTAGGCATATGACAAAAAACTAACTATTGATTTAAAGTCTATCCACATTATATTTAATTATTATATATTTTTTGCTAAATATTCAAACATATACCAAAGTAGTTTGAGAGTTTGGAAAGACCTGAGCATTGCATGATTCACCGTGTCATTGAAATGTCTGGTCGATGTAAAGCTACTTTAGCGCATTTTGTTTGTCGTAGTTTTTTGACTGGTGGATTATTTCCCTTCAGGACTCATGGGTAGTGTAGTTCTTTGCCAGCAACTCCACAAATAAACATGTTTTTTTTCTTCAAAATGAAGTTGAGGAATCATGGACTGATGGCTTCAACAGATGCATATGCCATCGATAAACAACCCCAGCGCTCATGGTAGGTCTGTCTTTAAAGGTTATTGCCAAAGATCTATTCCCCTATGAGGAATATAATGGGAGTTTTTCCCAGAACCAGACTATTGCGCTCCATTCTTGCAAAACATTTTTATAGAAATAAATAATACAAAATAATAAATAAATAAAAACCTTGGCCATCCTTATCTTTGACTGAAAGGCATGCCATGTGCCATGTGTGCAAAAGAAAATCTAAAGCCGTCTTTCCACTGTAAACGCAGCACAGATGGTACATTTACTCTTTCAAATTATTTTGCACAGCCAATCACAACTGGCAAAGTTTAAGTAGGCTTTGATGTGTATATTGCACATTACTATGGTACGTTTTCAGTATTAGCAGAAGAATGCAGAACCAGTTCTTGATTCCCAAACCCACTCATACAGAAATTAAATCAATTGCGAATACTGTTTCATGTCTTTAAGGTCAGGTTGATATACAGGAAGAGAGACAGACAGAAAGAGAAAGAGAGAGAGAGAGAGAGAGAGAGAGAGAGAGAGAGAGAGAGAGAGAGAGAGAGAAAGAAAGAGAGAAAGAGAGAGAGAGAGAGAGAGAGAAAGAAAGAAAGAGAGAAAGAAAGAGAGAGAGATTCTGTCTGTTTACACCAAAAAAATCTATATTATACTTCTGATGACATAACACTATCAGCCCCCTCCCCTCCCAGCCCAAACCCTTTATCTCTCAATCGCATGGAAAGACAGTGTGTAAGAGAGGACAGGAAATAGAGGAGTCTCAAAGGAACAGCACAATGTCACCTTACAGCAGCTGCTGTTGTCATCACACTAATGCAGGCGCACTGACCTCTCGACCCTATGAGTTAATGAGGGAGGAGCGGTCTCGAGCAAGGACGACATTTGCTGTGGCTCGGGGATCATACAAAACGACACACAAACCATCTTACCTGGAAATCCTTCTCCTCCAATATGTCTTTCTGCCATCGGACCAGGAAGGCAGCACACACATATAGATGGAAATGAGAGAATCCTTCCGGCTCCGCCTGTGAATGCAAATGACAGAACAATTATAGACATGGCATGTTGTCTTTATAAAATGTATTTTTTTCCAATGATTTTAAAGGAAGATTCCAGGTTCAGTACAAGTTAAGCTCAATCATCAGCATTTGTGGCTTAATGTTCACTACCACAAAAAAATGTTCGACTCTATAAAAAAGCAAAAATGGAGCGTTTTTCTTTATTATCTTTATTACAGTGATGCACTTACAATGGAAGTGAATGTGGCCAATTTTGGGATGGTTTAAACGGCAGAAATTTGAAGATTATAATTTTATAAAAGCACTTATATTAATTCTTCTGTTACAACTGTAGTATCTGAGCTGTAAAGTTGTTTACATTTTAAGGTTTTTTGACATTACATCATCATTGCAACAATGTAGTCAAATGGGCTGTAACTGAACACAGAAAAGGTTAGTAAGTGATTTTATTACACTAAAATCAGAATGAGCTTTATTGCAAAGTATGCTTACACATATAAGGAATTTGCGTTGGTGACAGAAGCTTCCAGTTCACAAACAATACAACAACAAGACATCGATAATAAAAATACAGAACAAAATAAAGAGCGAATAGAAAATATAACTATATATAGAAATACACAATAAGACAAAATAGAAAAATTTTAATAAACAAATAAATAAATACACTTGTGGTCAAAAGTTTTGAATAATGTACAGATTTTGCTCTTATTAAAATAAATTGGTACTTTTATTCACCAAAGTGGCATTCAACAGATCACAATCTATAGTCAGGACATTAATAACATGAAAAATGACCATTACAATTTGAAAAATAAAACTACTTCAAAGAGTTCATCCAAAAGTCCTCCACGTGCAACAATGACAGCTTTGCAGATCTTTGTCATTCTAACTGTCAGTTTGTTCAGATACTCAGGTGACATTTCACCCCACACTTCCTGTGCCACTTGCCATAGACGTGGCTGTCTTTTCAGGCACTTCTCATAGTCTAGCTGAGCCCGCAAAATCTCAATGGGGTTAAGATCCATAACACTCTTTTCTTTTTTCTTTTCTGTTTCAAAAGTGTTTTTTTCTTTTAGCTGAGGACATGTGTGGCGTCTATTTCTCAAACTAGAGACGCTGATGTACTTATCCTCTTGTTTAGTTGTACATCTGGTCTTCCACATCTCTTTCTGTCCTTGTTAGAGCCAGCTGTCCTTTGTCTTTGAAGACTGTAGTGTACACCTTTGTATGAAATGTCCATTTTGTACCTAATATTGATCTTAAGAGATGCCAGTCTATTGCATAATGTGGCGACTCAAAAACAAACACAAAGACAATGTTAAGTTTAACCAAATAAGCTTTCAGCATTTTTTTATATAATGGCAAGTGATTTTCTAGAACCAAATTAGCAATTTAGCATGATTACTAAAGGATAAGGTGTTGGAGTGATGGTTGCTGGAAATGGGACCTGTCTAGATTTGAACAAAAATGACTTTTTTCAAATAGTGATGGTGCTGTTTACATCAGTAATGTCCTGAATATACTTTGTGATAAGTTGAATGCCACTTTGGTGAATTAAATTACCGATTTCTTTCCAAAACAGCAAAATCTGTACATGAGATGGTGGGTCATGGTGACTGGGGTACAGAGTGATTTTTACAGCCCTTTTCCTCACTCTGGAATTGTACAGTTTTTGAAGGGATGGCAGGGGTCCACCAATAATCACTAGGGAGAAGTGTAGTGGGGAGAGCACACATCCCTGGGGGGCACCTGTGCTGATTGTACATGTGCTGGAAGTGAATTTCCTCAGTCACTAGCTGGAGCCTGTCTGTTAGAAAGCTGGTGATTTACTGACAGACAGAGGTGGGAACCGAGGGCTGGGTTAATTTAGTCTGGAGAATAGCTGGGATGATGGTGCTGAAAGCCGAACTGAAGTCCACAAAAAGGATCCTTGCATATGTCCCTGGTCTATCCAGATGTTGCAGGATATGATGCAATCCCATTTTCACCGCATTATCCACAGAACTGTTTGCTCGATAAGCAAATTGAAGGGGATCCAGAAAGGGTCCAGTGATGTCCTTCAGGTGGGCCAACACCAGTCTCTCAAATGATGAAATGACCACAGATGATTTGGGGTTTCTTTGGTACAGGGATGATGGTGGAGTGTTTGAAGTAGCAAGAAACTTCACACTGTTCTAGTGATCTGTTGAAAATATGTGTGAAGATGCAGGCCAGCTGGTCAGCACAGTATTTTAGACAAGTGGGTGAAACACCATCTGGGCACTGTGCTTTCCTTGTCTTTTGTTTCTGGAAGACCTGGCACACACCCTCTTCACAGATCTCAAATGCAGGTTGAGTAGCAGGAGGGTGGTTGCAGATGTGTTGATGTTTGTGTGATGTGAAAGTCAGAGCAGGAGTGGGGTGTGACACTGGGCTTTTCAAATCTACAGTAAAACACAATCAGGTTGTCAGCCAGTTGTCAATTCTCTACAGTGTTGGGAGATCGTGGTTAGAAGATGATGAACCAGACAATAATCAGAGAGTCCCAAAGCTGCTCTAGGGACAGAGCATTGTGCATCCTTTAATCTGTCTCTGGTGGGGCATGCATTGTCTGTATTTTGGCAGTTCACAGGTGAGGTTGACTGTTAGAATCACAGAGAATAATAATAAGTGAGTCCGGGTATTGTTGTTCCATATCTGTAATCTAGTCAGCCAGCTGTTGCAGCGCTGTGCTCACACACACTTGTGGAGGAATATAAACACTCACCAGAATAAATTAGGAAAACTCATGTGGCGAATAGAAAGGCTTCCAGTTGATAAAGAGCACTTCCAAATTAGGACAGCACATCTTCTTTAAAGTCGTTACATCTGTACACCAACTTTGATCAATGTAAAAGCATGTTCCACCGCCTCTTGTTTTCCCTGTTAACTCTGCAATACGTTCCAGATGTAACACTTTGTCTGGAATGGCTTCACTCAGCCAGGTTTCTGTGAAGCACAATGCAGCAGAGTTTGAAAAGTCCTTGTTTGTATGGGTGAGATGTAGTTCATCCATTTTGTTAGGAAGAGAGCAGAGATTCGCTAGATGAATACTCAGTAGCGCTGTTCGAAAGCTGCGCTGACGGAGCTTGACCAGCGACCAGCTCTGACTAAAATGTCCAGCAAGATGTCTGAATAATCAAAAACTTGGAAAAGATTGTCTGGTATGTGCAGTTGAATGTTCAGCAGTTCAGCCCTGTTAAATCTGATTGGAAAAATAACTAAACACAGGACAAACAAACAAAATCAACAAAAGAATTGGAGAGCGCCACACCGGGGCTGCAATCCATGGTGCCATCTTGTATCCAAGAGTGTGTTAAAATCATGTTAACACACGTATTGTTTATGTCTTGTGGCTGTACTTGTGAGTATTTTAACTTTCAAAAATTGGCCTCAATTCACTTTCATAGTAAGTGCTTCACTGTAACCCAGATTTTTGCTGTATTTAAAGAAAAGGAGGGGCAAGTCAAAATAAATTTTAGTGGTAATCAACATTTTGCTACAAATTATGTTGATTGAGCTTAACTTGTATTGAACCTGAAATGTTCCTTTAAAAACATTGGAAATATACTGTAAATACACTAGCGTACATCTTTAAATATCTTAATTTTCATCAATCCTGCTGAAAATAAAAATCTCTGTTAGTTTGACCTTTTGTGTCACAATTAGTTTTTTTTCTCACCACTTATTTCATCTGCTCATTTAGTTTCTGGACTCATTTTCTGACGGCACCAATATAAAACAATTAAATTAAAGGGCAGGCTGGAACAAGATGAGCCTTTGTGCGAAGGCCTCATGGGATAATAATAGCAAACCTTTAACAAGGCCTCATGTCTGCTAAACGAGACACGTGTTGGAGAAGAGCACGTAATTCTCCTTCTCATACACCTTGTACTGTGATAAACCCTGAACCAATGCAATCTTCAAATGAATATGAACATATCGTCACAGAAAATAGCTGCAGTAAAACCATGTCACGTTAGTCACTCACTCACACTAGGGAGTTTACTGATGACTAGTCTCAGCCTCAGACAGCAACATACATGGATAGCCTGATGCATATTGCACACAACATTGGCAGAAGCTTCCTCAAAAAGAGAGGCTCTGGATTGGATTGGAATGAACTTTCAACCTGCTAAAGATCTGCTGTTACCTTCTCAACATTCAAGAACCAGCTGAAAACACATCTGTTCCACAAGCACTGAACCAACCCACACTAATTATACTAACCACTGTACTCAAGATGCACTTAATGTACAAAAAAACAAATCCTTATTTGTCTCTTTCTTCTGTGCTAGCATCTTTACTACCCCAGCCACTGTGAGAATTTGGCAGTCCTATACTCCAGAGGTTGTTAAACTTTGTATGACAAATTGCTTGCTATGTGTCTCATTTGTACGTCACTTTGGATAAACGTTGCTCTTCTAAATGACTAAATGTAAAATGTAAATTTGAAATATAGTTCTGTTTGAAACAACATTTTGTTATAGCCATTGTATTCTGGAGCGTTACATGTGTAAGTAAGAACTAATTATAAAATTGACCAGTTTGTGGGGCTGGTGCCATAAACTTTTTTAACTGGTCTACAACGGACACGAGCGGCACAATGCGTTGTGTAATAAGCAAATCTTTCCCATTTTAATCAATAATGCTGTGACACTGGATGTGACGTCACGGCAACTGTTTCACGCTACAGCTCAGAGCTGGATTGCCCATGCACATTTATTTTTAGAAACGTGTGAACAGTCTCAAGATGTGCAACATCATTCTAGTCTGGTGTAGACGGGGTGTTAAGCCACATCCTCACTAATTAATTTTCAGTTTCCTAACGTATCAGATACTAAAGAATGCTGTAATGGATGGAGAATTTTCGGTGGAGAAAAACGCTGTTCTAGTGTGGATGAGGGGCAGTGAGTTTTCAAACTAAAATGTATTAGTGTGGACGTGGCCTTAAATGTTCAGAGTTCTGTTGAAACCGCAAGTAGCAAGTAAAGTATGTTCTGCTTCGGAGTTATGTCTGTGAAATTATCTGTAAATACTACTTTTGAAATTCTGGTCACAAAGCCTACAAACACTTCTGCAAATGTGATATAATACTGTGGCATAATTTATTTATTTTTTATTTCCCCCACACTAGATATTACGGTGACATTTACCCGAACCTAAACATCACATAAAAAAGGGAACTGTGGTTGGTTGTTTTACCAGAAGGCCTGTCTAAGTGGGCGGTTCATGGCTAAGAACAAAAGCTGCAAAGAGGACTAGACTTTGTCATTAGTCAAAAGTCTTACTAAGCAAGATGCCACCTGAGGAGATGTGGCGTAGTTGCTCCAGCTGGAGGTGCAATGAGTTCCACATGTGGAGGAGGGGAGATTATCTGCCATGCCAGCCACGGAGGGTCCTAATGAAAATAAATGGACATGTTTCTTCCAGAAATAAACAGGAAGGACAGGTCTCTCCTTCAAGGGTAAATGCGGGCAATGGAAATCTTCCCAACTGTACCATGTTTGAGCCACACTCAAACAGCGGTACACACACACCCAAGGTCTCAGGAAGTAGTTTCAAGACTGCGCATGTTACATCTAGTCCAATTACCCCGCAGTCATTCTCAGTCACCTCCTCGTCAAAGTGACCACACAAGCGTGAAATCCACTTAATTAGACGCTCAATAGACAGGGCCGGGCAGCAAGGGCATCTGCATATGTTCAGCGGTGTGGGGATGAACTTCCATCTCTATAATGCTGAGAGCTGGCTGCCTTCCATCTATTTATAGAAGGAAGCGTGTTGTCAGAATCCCTGTTAATGTCATGTACTGCTAATTTTATTTTGATAATTAAAAGAATTTATCTTTGAAATAAATAAATTAATTAAAAATTAATTAGTCTTTAGATACCATTTGTGCTTTTTTATTTTCTTTGGAGCATTTCAAAGAAAAAGGTTCACCTCAAAATGACAAATTTCATATAACTTACAAACAAACAAAACAAACAAACAAACAAGATACATTTTGATTTTGGCTTGACGAAGACTTGTCTCAAAGTTTAAACTAGTTTTGAAAGTTTGATATTTATAACGTTTGATAGTTATACAGACATTACAGTAAGGCAAACAGACAGCTAGCTAGATAGACAGTCATCTAAAACGTCGCACAGATGGATGGACAGTCGGATGGAAGAATAGAATGGATGGATTATTATTTTTTTGGACAGTACCCATCTGGCACCAACAATCATGCCAGTCCAAATCACTAAGATCACATTTTTTTCCCCCTTCTGATGGTTGATGTGAACATTAACTGAAGCCCCTGAACCGTATGTACATGATTTTATGCACTGCAATGCAGCCACACGATTGGCTGATTAGATAATCACATGTATGATTGTTGGTGCCAGACGAGCTGGTTTGAGTATTTCTGGGATTTTCACACACAACAGTCTCTAGAATTTACTCAAACATCCATCAAACACAACAAAAAACATCCAGTGAGCGACAGTTCTGCAGATGGAAACACCTTGTTGATGAGACAGGTCAACAGAGAATGGCCAGTCTACAGTAACTCAGATAACTGCTCTGTACAATTGTGGTGAGAAGAATAGCATTCTGAGATGCGGATTGGCACTGTTTTGGCGGCACGAGGGAGACCTACACAATATTTGGCAAGTGGTTTTAATGTTGTGGCTGATCGGTGCATTAGCCTGCTGAAAGAAGCCACTGCCATCAGGGAATAACATTGCTATGAAGGGGTGTACCTGGTCTGCAATGATGGCAGGTAGCACGTGTCAAATAGACATCCACACGAATGGCTGGACCCAAGGTTTCCCAGCAGAAAATTGCCCAGAGCATCACACTCCCTTCAACAGCTTGTCGTCTTCCCACAGTGCATCCTGGTGCCATCACTTCTCCAGGTAAACGGCACACACATCTATGGTCATCCACGTGATATAAAAAAACCTGCTTCCACTGCTCCAAGGTCCAGTTCTGAAGCTCACGTGCCCATTTCAACAGTGGACAGAGGTCATCATGGGCACTCTGTACGATGCAGTGTATTGTGAAAAATTCCTCTTGTAACCATCATTAAAATTTTCTCCAACTTGTGCCACAGTGGACTTTCTGTCGGTTCAGACCAGATGGGATAGCCTTTGTTGCCCTCATGCATCGAAGAGCATTTGGCACCCAGCACCCATGGTTTGTCCCTCCTTGGACCACTGTCGGTAGGTTCACACCACTGCTGAATGGGAGCACCCCACAAGCCTTGCCGTATCTCTGACCCAGTTGTCTGGCCATAACAATTTGTCCCTTGTCAAAGGCGCTCAGGTCTTTACTCCTGCCCATTTCTCCAACATTCAACATGTTGACTACGATAACTGAATTTTCGCTTACCATCTAATCTACACAGACCTTCACATGTGGACTTGTTAGATGATCAAAGTTATTCACTTCACCTGTATAATGTGTGTGTATATATATATATATAAATATACACACAAACAGGCAAGAAAAAGTATGTGAACCTTTTGAAATTAGCTGGATTTCTGCATTAATTGGTCATAAAATCTGAACACTTCATCAGTCACAAGTATAGACAATGCTTAAGCTAACAACACACAATTATTATATTTAATATCTTTATTGAACACATCCCATGAAACATTCACAGTGCTATGGAAAAAGTAAGTGAACCCTTGGATTTAATAACTGGTCAGCCCTTCTTTGGAAGCAATATCCTCAAGCGTCTCCGGTAGCTGCGGATTAGACCTTCACAACGTTCAGAAGGACTTTTGGACCATTCTTCTTTACAGAACTGCTTCAGCTCAGCCATATTCTTAGGCTGTCTGGAGCGAATGTCTCTTTTGAGGTCAATCCACAGTATCTCAATTGGTTTATGATCTGGGCTCTGACTGGGCCACTCCAAAGCTTTTCTTTTTCTTTTTTGAAGTCATTCTGTGGTGGATTTAAATCAGAATTTATGGTCCTTGTCCTCCTGCATCACCCAACTTTGAATTTTTTCTTTTTTTATTTTATTAAATCTAAATTTCCTTCAAATAATTTCTTGTGATAAGTATATACTAGGTCTAGAACAGAAAAAGAAATATATCTGATGTTACAGAAATCAAAAGTGGCAACCCCCCCTTTAGGGGTCAATTTCAGGGTCATTTTTGTCACCTTCGTTGGCATTTTTACCCAGAGACCTTGTTCATACCAAACGCGTTCTTGTGCTAAAAAAAATAAAGATGCAGTGCAATGAATCAGGCAGAACGCAGCTGTCTTGAGGCACGTTTAGAACAGTTGAAGTTTGTTTACAGCGTCTAAAAACAGCAAAACACGGCAAAAAACAAACATTAATCTAGCACATGTTTTTATGAAAAACAACTGAAATGAGGACAGAGCAAGCTTTATGAGGATCTTGAGCGAGGATGCACAGGTGGATTCTATGTGGAAATCTTTTGTGTCAAAGCACCTGATGCACACATAAATTCACATCTGACACAATAGTTCTAATTCATGTTTCAACAAACTGTAATTGTCACATACCTTGACAGTGCATCTTGAATTATTAGGATTTATTCTTAACATATCACTTAATGAAATAGCAAGAGCTCAGAGGAAATGTAGCTGCGCAAAGGTGTCGCTCTGAAATGACGCTTGAATGAGACAATGGGACATTTCATTTTACAAATACACTTCACTAGGATTCCTCCGTCCTCGTTTCCTTTCCTTGCATCTTTTCATCATATCCTAAGAGGGAGCTGACAGGATATGAAGGAAAGGACTTTAGAAATGAGAAGCCATAGACGAGAGTCGCTGCACTGTTTCTTTACCGGTTCTGCGCTATATACAGTGTGTGATAGATATTAATGTATCTTTTTTTTTGTTTATAATCAACAACTGACAGTAAATAATATAAGAGATATCATCTCTTTCATGCATTACTAATAGCCAAACATTGTGGCCATTTCACAACATTTTAAAGTCATATTCTGTATTAAATAATTCTGTGGAATATATAGAAAGCTAGAAGAAAATCAGTTTAGGAATCGGTTTTATGCCATAAACTGCAACATTAAGGATATCTTAACTCTAGTTTGAAATGTTTGAAATGTCCGCCCTTTAGAGAAATGTGGCGTGTCTGTGAAGCACACACACACACAAACAAAAATGTAGATTTGCGCAAATCTGCGAATCATGTAAATTAACTATTTTGGATTCACAACGCCGCATTTTGCCAAAAGGTGACAAGATTGCAGGTATGTTCAAGGCTCGCCCCAGCTACTTTTGTGTCTCTAACCTCGGATTGATAGAGCGTGCAGATGCGCTGGTGTTAAAAGCACTTAAATCCCTTATATTCGGGCACATGCTGCTTCATTTAGAAAAATCCAGATTCATCAACATTAGAACGAGGGTAAGAGCAAATTCATGTGCGTGTGGACATGTTACAAAGCAGGCTGAAGTTTTTTAAAAAGTGATTCCTGTGCATATAAGAAAGGCAAATCCACGCAATTATTATTGAATGAGGCCCAATGTTAGCTGAAAGCGTATTCAAACTTGGCACATCACTGTTACAAGACACAGAAGAACCAATGCCATTTCGTGTCAATAATGTCTGGGTGCAACACATCTTAACACTCTTTTTGAAATGCACATGTAAAGGACATTTGAGAGCTACGGTGGAGAACGATTTATTTATTAATTTTGGTCTGTTGTTTACAGAAAGCTATCTTATGGCTTCAAAAGACTTTGAAAATAGCAGTCATCTGGACTACCTTAATGGCACTTTTTTATCCTTTTCGAGCCATTGGTCACCCTATGCTTTCATTTTATGGAATAGAGCAAAATCTAAAAATCTGCATTGGTGCTCCACAGAGAAAAGAAAGTCATATGGGTTTAAATATGGCAAACTAATAATGAAAATGTCGTTTTTACTCAAGTAAAAGTGGTACTTGCTAAGGATTGGAACAAACCTCTAACCCAAAGTATTATACTTTGGCACTTAACTCATCTCTAAGCTATTGTGGTACGAACATGAATGATGCAGCAAGTTATGTGGCTTGTTGAGGAGAGGTGTGCTATAACTTTTCTATGGGATGAAATGAATGGTATATTTAGTTTACAACTATTTGACGTCCAAACTGAAATGTAATCTTAAAAACGGCTCTGGGTTCTTAGATGGTGTCCGTGTTTTTGGCATTTTTATTTTTTTTTCAAGGGCTGTGGTCTAGTTCTATGTGAAAGTAAGGTTTGGTTCACCTTTAGATGGGCCATAGTTTCTCTTCATTGATCATTTTAATTATTTTGTCTTTGTCTCCCTTAGGGGGAAGGAACGGTTCATGATGGGTCTTAATTAATGGGTAGAGTGGGGGAACAGACATAGTGGTCTTTTCTCGAAAGTTATGATACAAAACCTGGTGACACACTTACGGTTGGATATGATAGAAACGAGCACAAACCCAACGCACAAAGTCTACACTGACCTATTCCGAGATTTTGACATTTATTAGTGTCAGATGCTATGTTATTGCAGATAAATTATGATAAAATAACCTTCATGCATGTTCAAGACATTTTCCAAAGTCATCATGATGATAAAAAATAGATTTTTTCATTTTTGTTAGGTTGCCATGGTTTGCCAGGGCCATATGTTTGCTAAGGTGTTCTGAGTAATCGTTAAGACATTGCTATGCATTTGTTCAGGTGTTTTGGGTGGTTACTTACTAGCCTGAGTAATTTTTCCACCTGTTTTATAGAGCACAGGAGGCTAATTCTGAAAGTAAATATACCATTCATTTCATCCCATTAAAAAGTTATCGCACACCTCTCCTCAACAAGCCACATAAATTGCTGCATCATTCATGTTCGTACCACAATAGCTTAGAGATGAGTTATGTGCCAAAGTATAATACTTTGGGTTAGAGGTTTGTTCCAATCCTTAGCAAGTACCACTAATTACATTACGGGAGCAAATTAAATCTTAGCAAACAGCTCTTGACAAGCCTGCTCAGAGGCATACATTCAAAGCAGAACCTCGTAACGTCTTGAAGGATTTTCTTGTAGCTACAAAGTGTTAGCTTGCAGCCATAACAAACTCCGCTGGAGAACAGATCTACAGTACAGCATCATGGTAAACAGCGATGTGGCAGTCAGAACGCTTTGGCTGATGTCAGATGATATACGTTGGAGATCATTTGATGGCGAAAAGCCAGCATTCAGTTCATCGTTCCATCAAGAGTCCTGGTATAGATTTACCAACAAGTCTGAAGAGACGTAGTAGATCTGAAATCGAACAGCAAACAACATTCATATCTACCCATCCTTCAGCTTCAAGCAAGACAAGTGAGCAAAAGAAAGAGAGGAAGCAGATGAAACGGAGTCAGCCGCTCTGAGTTATGTCCCAGGTGATGATTGCCTATTGGTGTAACCTACCGGCCTTAATCAGAGCGGCAGGGAAGATGACCGTCTGAGGGTATCAAGCTGTGACACGCTCCATGCTACTGTGCTTTATTACTTTATTAAACCTCTCTACCTGGGAGATGTAAGACTCCTGCTATCGGTGGAGGGAAAAAATGTTGCCTACTGTCTGGGTGAATGTGTGCACTCAAACGTCAAAGTGAGAATTCACTCTACACATTTGAAGGTGGTGTATATCTTTCAGTGGATGGTGATAAAAACATACATGACAAAAAACATGACAAACATAAGATGACAAGCCATGACCTTGCTTTGAGTTAGAGTTTCTGCAGTTTAAATGTAAGGCAAGGTTCACTAAAAATTGTGTGATGTTACAGAGAGATTGACCGAACGTTTTCAAACTGTGTATAAGTGTGTGAATGTTCCACCAGTCGTGTGTTGATGGGAAACCCATTTCTGTGAGATCCACATTAGGTGGTATCAAGGGTAGGGTTGCTACATGACTTCATATAGAGTGTTTATGAATGTCCCATATAAATCATGATAAGAGTTTTCGCATAATGAAGGTTACCATAAAAACATGACACAAATTCTACCCCCTTGGACCCTAAATTGTAGCTGTTTGTAATGCAATATTAAAGCTTTATAATAATGAAGATTTCATGTTATCCAATCACATAATCATAACTACTTAGACAAACTATATCAAGTACTGTGTATCAGGATTGAAGTACTGTGTATTTTTAGTAGCAATTTATTTGTGCTGTGAGGCCTAAAATAATATAAATATGTTTACAGTGCTCTGAAAAAGTATTTGCCCCCCTTAGTTACTAAATCCCCAAATCTATGAAATAGCATTCATAATGGGGTTCAGCTGGACTAGAAACACCCATGACTGATTACTGCCGGCCCGGTTCAATCAAATCAACAGGGTTGAACAAATTAGTATTTAATTGAATCTCTATTAATCAAAATTAATAATCGTGATTACAATATCAGCGGAAATAATCAAGAATTAAGATTTTTGTCATAATTGTGGAGCCTTTTGTACACCCTTTGTCAACTGAACATCATTTGGCTTTACAATGCAGTTTTTATAATTTAAGTAAATGGAGTTTAACAAATTTTAACACTGGGTCCACAAATATCTATGAAGGTTTGCTATGACTATGAGTAGTATTTTGTATAAGGCTTTCTAAGCTTACCAGGCTAATCAGTTAACTTTCCAACTGTCAGTTTACTAATAACAGTGAAATACAAATGCTTGAGTCTACCAATCTGTTTGTGAACAGGGTTTAACAAAATTGAATACAGAGTCCAAAAATTATATGAAGGTTTTCCTATGATTACGATTAGTGTTTGGTGTAAGGTTTGCTAGCTTAGCATGCTTATCAGTTAGCTGGAGAACTGTCAGCTAACTGATAAGCATGGTAATGGACCATGGACCACTACACGCGCCATTTCCCATTAGAAATGTAATATTTTTCAGATAGTTTTACCTTTTCCTTTTGCGTTATTGATAGCGCATTGTGTCAGCAGCCTGGGACACATGGGTTTGGATGCTGAATGGTAAACAGGAAGTAATTGCTTTCACATAAGCAATTGTGAGCGTGACTCGAAGATTCCATTTTTACCCCACTGACGGTTAGGTTTAGAGTTGGGGTCTGGAGTAAATCAAATACTTTACCCGGAACTGGAGCTCACACAATGTGGCTTGTGTTTAGGTAAGCACAGATCAGTTTATGAGAAATAACTTTCAACATACTATCACTGAATTCACAGTGAGATCAGTATTGATATCATATTGGCCTGCATACAAATTTGGCGTTACATAGTTTTATAGAATTATAATGTGTTTGTTTCCCAAACAACATTGGTGTGTTCGGAAATTACTGAAATTAAACAAGGAAATCAAATATTTTTCTTTTTCAACTCTTGCGCTGTTCATGCGTCAGCCTTGGACGTACCTGTGTAATGTCAATCCCTGCACCAAGCTATAGTTCCATCCTTTTTTCTCCTCATCCATGCCGTATCCTGTTCTAAAGCTTCACCGCAAGGCACAGAGGAAAGAAGCTTCCCCCTGAGGATTTAGACTTGTGACCTGAATCTCTTTATCCATCTAGTGGGGTTTCCCTAATGATTGGCCTCTGTTTTCTGACACAGAAAAGCCTGAACCCAGAAGGCAAGGTCCAGGTCAGCAGCACAGCCCTTGGAACATCAATATTTCATCACTTCTTGCTTGAAATCACCACTTGCCAGGACTGCTCCTCCATAGTTCCTCAACACAGCAAAATCACTTAAGCAACAGCAACAGTGTGCCCCTGGACTAGATCATTTACAATAAAAAAATGGGATTTAGCCAGCATTGCATGTCTGGCGTTAAAACTGACTTTTATAAATGGTCATTGAAATAAATCACAAAATAATCATATGAGACTAATATTACATTTAATTTAATGGAATGGAATTTACAGCTATCTACTTGGAAAACGGCAATACAATGGCACTTGGAATCTCATGCGGAAATCTAGAACTCTTTTGAGAGATGTAAACATATAATGATAAATGTTACACTTTATACTGCAGCCCACATTACATAATAATAAGAGATGGACCGATAATCAGTTTGATCGATATTTTTACAGATATTCACAATTTTCCACTTCAAGTTCTAAAATATCGTGTTTACCCAATAGGGCGCCATTTGGTAGGTCTCTTAAAATAGCACTCAACAACAGCATTACACCACTGTGCATTCAAAGGTAAACAAAGGTGTTCACAGGTAAAGAAGCTGAACATTTTAATGGTGTGCTTGCATAAATTAGAAATTTTATTAAATTTATAGTATCTTTAGTACACTATTATATCCATTCTCTTTCTCTTTGGTTACTCTAACAAAAAAACATGTTTAAGGATTAATAATGCGTTCTGCATATTGGTCAACGGACTTCATTGTTGACAATCAAAAAACTGGCAAAGATGTTACATTATGCATCCTCTTCCAAGCATCAGGCAATAGAGCTCCATCCTGGATGGGAATAGGATATATCAAGTAGGACTATCCCACATCTGACTTTGAGTGGAACACAGCACTAGTGGCTCTAAAACAAAAGATTGCTTTCAGAGAGCTTGCTATGCCTCATTCTATTCTCATGTCTCTGAATGATGTGATACATGTTAAGGCAAGTATAAATCCTTGCAGACAGTGGTCAGTTGATGTAGTTCTTTGACCTTAAGAGGTTTCCTGTCCACCGTCTTTTTCACACTCTCCTTTGTTCTGCAATTCAGAGTAAAATCTCTGCTCTTCCTGGCAATGGAAAGTCTTGTTATCCTCGGTATCGCATTTCTATTGCCAGACGTACAGTTCAAAATAGTCCAAAATATTGGGTCCCTGTGGACTGTGGAAGTTGGTCTGGTAGCAAAGGCCAGACCTCTGTATTAATTCAGTTTGAAATGCCTTTTTTATTGCCCAGAACTGAGGGCTGCTGGAGCGAAGGGTAGCTCATCCGCTTGAAAAGTGATCAGTCTCTCATTCTCATGAGTTATTCTGTTGGATAGTATTGCTATGGGACTGTGTGTCAAACCTTCATTGGACTCCTTAATGATAGTAAAGAATTAAGGGGGTATTTGGTGCCTAATTAGAAATCATAAAAGTTTAGAAAAATATATCTGCTCTGTAGGTCCATACAAAGCAAGCTGCGATCAGCTCCTAAAAGCACATAAATCCAGCATAAAAAGAATCCATATGACTCCAGTGGTTATATCTATATCATCAGAAGAGATATAACAGGTGTGGGTGAGAAAAAGAACAATATTTAAGTCCTTTTTTTCTCTAAATCTCCATATTAAGATTCACTTTCAGATGTGAAAGTGAAACAAAACAGGCACCATATGTGAATTTCAGATGTTTAAAAGTAAAAGTGGAGATTTTGAGTGAAAAAAAGGACTTCCATATTTCTCACCCACACCTATTATAATGTATCACTTCTGAAGACATTTATTTAACCACTGGAGTCTTATGGATTACTTCTATGTTTCCTGTGGTTTTTGGAGCTACAAAGTCTGGTCACCATTCACTTGCACTTTATGAACCTACAGCTGAAATATTCTTCTAAATATCTTTGTGTTCTGCAGAAGACAGAAGTCATACACATCTGGGATGGCATGAGGGTGAGTAAATGATGAGAATTTAAATATTTGGTTGAATTATCCCTTTAAATAACCATAGCCACAAACAGATTTGCAGACATAAAAAATGTCTTTCATTGTTTTCAGTTAGCTAGCTTACTTTTTAGCCCACTAAGCTAGTCGTACTCATAATAGTAGCAAATCTTCATAAAGATTCACAAACATATCAAGGATTGATAGCGGTGTCGTCTTGTTTAGATCATGTGTTCCAAAAGCAAAAAGCTGTTGCTTAAAATGGACATTTCCTTTGGCTTTGTCAGCCAATTAAATGAACTATCTTCCAATTCGACACATGCTAGTATTTCCATGAAGGTTTCATGCACCATATACAATTTGGGGGCATGTCTATGATACCCAAAAATGCGGTCTACAGTGTGGGCAGTTGACTAGGTTCTTGCAGAGATTTAAATGGTATTAAAAGGCCTTAAGAATATGCAGAAGATTACCACTGTGTTGGTTTCTTTTGGGAGATGGTTTTGCAGATAAGATTGTTCAAGCAGAAGCAATCTTCTACATCATTATGGAGGCACAAGACTCAAGCCAGGGGAGTTTTGTTAAAGCGTACAGGGCTAACAAGCACCCATGAACAGCAGGAATACATCAACCATTGCAAGAGTTCTAGCTGAATCTGCAAATTCACAGCACGGCAACAAACCATTGTGAAGTCCCCCTGGCTCTTTACCACAGAGAAGTCTGCAACAGCCAGTGCAAGACCAGCAGTCTCTCAGCTCAATCACCAACCAGAGGCCCAGGGAACACCACACTCCTTAGCATTGACGCTAACATGCTTCACACTTAGCCGAACTTGATAATTCCATGCGTTCTGCTCTGCAAATGGTTCGCAGAGTCCTCAGAGAAAAGTCAGTAGGGGATTAAAAATGAGGAAGAATGTGAACAAAGGGAAGAAATGAGAAAAATCCCAGAGCTCCTCCTAAAGGCAGACGGTTTGTCTGTGACAGTGTTGAGGATTTTCTAACTGAAAGTAGCTCAGGTGTTTGTTTCCATTAACATGCTACATGTTCTAACAAGAAGCAGTGTAGTGCAACCTAACGCTCATATGTAGCACTAGAAAGACATTTGGACCATAATGCACAATTATTATTATTATCATAATCATCATTTTTTTTATTTTATTTTTTATGTACAGGGTTGTTGGAGAGCCGGGATATGTAACAGTGTTGCAAAAAAATATTTGTGCTTTAATAAATTATGTTTTTTTGATTATCCCACATCTATATACAGTAAGTTTACGGTCACAGGTTATCTATTGCTTTATTACATAACAAATGAGTGCCATGGTTACACAAATGACTATTATAACATCAATTTTCTGTGCATTATCAGTATCCCAAATTCGTAAAGACATACATATTATACATGCCTTTTGATCCTCAAGGTGGCGCTGTTGTTTCATTGATTGACTTGGTGTAAATCTGACATTACTATTGACGAAGAAAATTTGACTTCTAACGTAGTAAACTAACAGTTATGACAGATCAACATGATAGGGCATTATGATATGCGTTGATAAAAGAATTTGGGTGTGCAATTGAAACTATTTGTAAGTTGTAAGTGTATTCAAACTCGGACTAAAAACAATGTTACAGTGTGCAGTATATAATAATAAGGTTATTCCTTGAGCTCATTATGAAAAAGTTTTATTTGCTGCAATAAGTGATTAAAATGGCTTGACCGTAGCTTTGAAGTTTTATTTGCTGTAAATATATTTAAGCAATATCACACGGGCAAGAGTGTGATATGGCTCTACATCAGCACTGCTGTTATTTGGCCACAGGTAATCACAGCAGTGCTGATGTAGGGTCATATAGCACAATTGTGAGTGTGATATTGCTTATATAAAACAGCTCAATGAACAAGTACATTATTAAAAATTAGGAAAATCTGAGTACGGTCATAAAAACGCATTTATGCATGGAACTACTTTCTTACATGACGGATCAGAATCTGGCATTGCTGGTTCAAACCAAATGATGAGTCCAAGCCTCCGTTCGCAATTAAAAAATGTCACTTCAGAAATAGTATCACAGCTTGTGCTGTTTCTGCCAAGTTATTGGATAAACAATGATGGGTGTGTGCGAGTGTGTGTGTGTGTGTGTGTGTGTGTGTGTGTGTGTGTGTGTGTGTGTGTGTGTGTGAGAGAGAGAGAGAGAGAGAGAGAGAGAGAGAGAGAGAGAGAGAGAGAGAGAGAGCAATCACCTGTTGCCACACCCCAGCAGAGATGGTGTCAGCTGTCTGGAGATCAGTTTTCACAGTGGAAAAATAGCCGTCCAAGCGGGGGTATTCCTCTCTATTTCGTGGTAGCCGGTGAAAGTGTTTCACTATAGAAACTGCAATGTCCTCCGCCATTTAATCAGTACTTTTTCTCCTATTTGGAATCTGTCTGTTGTGTCTCTCAGCTGTGATGAGCCATAATGCTAAAGTTGTTCGTTTAAAGCCGTTTAAAGCTATTTTCTGGCAGTAGTTGTGTAGTAGTAGTATTACAAGCGATCACAGAGCACTGTTCTGTGTAAACTATGATTAACGGATTCACTTTATGTAAACAACTGGCTCATATTACACACAAAAATGATCTTTTGCCACCACCTGCTGGCTAACATATGTACTGTCAAATAATAAAATATAAAAAAAATACATGCAAGAGACACTTATACAGTAACTCTTAACACATATGCACTACTCTTCACTTTAGAACAGCACCAACACAAGCAGAGTGATACACACACAGTGAAGCATCGGAGTGCTAATGGTGTCAGACCATCAGAGCTTATTTAACATCTCTCGTCCAATCAGATTCGAGGACCGGAACTAACTGTTGTATGTAATAGTGTATATATATATATATATATATATATATATATATATATATACAGTATCTCACAAAAGTGAGTACACCACTCAAATGTTTGTAAATATTTGATTATATCTTTTCATGTGACAACACTGAAGAAATGACACTTTGCTACAATGTAGTGTACAGTTTGTATACCAGTGTAAATTTGCTGTCCCCTACACAAACACAGTTTTTCAGAAGTTTATCTACACCTTAGCCAAATACATTTAAACTCAGTTTTCACAATTCCTGACATTTAATTGTAGAAAAGATTCCCTGTTTTAGGTCAGTTAGGATCACTACTTTATTTTAAGAATGTGAAATATCAGAATAATAGTAGAGAGAATGATTTATTTCAGCTTTTATTTCTTTCATGACATTCCCAGTGGGTCAGAAGTTTACATACACTTTGTTAGTATTTGGTAGCATTGCCTTTAAATTGTTTAACTTGGGTCAAATGTTTTGGGGAGCCTTCCACAAGCTTCTCACAATAAGTTGCTGGAATTTTGGCCCATTCCTCCAGACAGAACTGGTGTAACTGAGATTTGTCAGGTTTGTAGGCCTCCTAACTCATACACGATTTTTCAGTTCTGCCCACAAATGTTCTATCGGATTAAGGTCAGGGCTTTGTGATGCCACTCCAATACCTTGACTTTGTTGTCCTTAAGCCATTTTGCCACAACTTTGGAGGTATGCTGGGGTCATTGTCCATTTGGAAGACCCATTTGTGACAGAGCTTTAACCTCCTGGCTGATGTCTTGAGATGTTGCTACAATATATCCACATAAATTTCCTTCCTCATGATGCCCCCACAACATGATGCTGCCACCCCCATGCTTCACGGTTAGGATGTGTTCTTCGGCATGCAAGCCTCAACCTTTTTCCTCCAAACATATTGATGGTCATTATGGCCAAACAGTAAAATCTAAAAATGTCATCAGACCAGAGGACATTTCTACAAATGTGCACTTGCAAACTGTAGTTTGGCTTTTTTATGGCAGTTTTGGAGCAGTGGCTTCTTCCTTGCTGAGCAGCCGTTATGTCGATATAGGACTATATTTACTGTGGATATACATACTTGTCTACCCGTTTCCTCCAGCATCTTAACAAGGTTCTTTGCTGTTGTTCTGGGATTGATGTTTGCACTTTTTGCACCAAACTACAGAATCTGTCTCCTTCCTGAGCGGTATGATGGCTGCATGGTCCCATGGGATTTATACTTGCGTACTATTATTTATAAAGATGAACGTGGTACCTTCAGGCATTTGGAAATTGTTCCCAAGGATGAACCAGGTTGAGGAGGTCCACAATTTGTTTTCTGAGGTCTTGGCTGATTTCTTTTGATTTTCCCATGATGTCAAGCAAAGAGGCACTGAGTTTAAAGGTAGGCCTTAAAATACATCCACATGTACACCTCCAATTCAGTACACCTGCTATCATAAGATAATTGGCTTATTGTCTAAATGGCTTGACATAATTTTCTGGAATTTTCAAAGCTGCTTAAAGGCACAGTTAATTTAATGTATGTACATTTCTGACAAACTGGAAATGTGATGTAGTCAATTAAAAGTGAAACAATCTGTCGGTAAAATTGCTGGAATAATTACTCTTGTAATTTGCTGTTTTGAAATGAAATTGGTACTTTAATTCACCAAACTGGCATTCATCTCATCACAAAGTATATTCAGGACATTACTGATGTAAAAAACAGCACCATCACTATTTGAAAAAGGTCATTTTGCTAAAATCTAGACAGGCTCCTTTTTACACTCATCATTCCAAAACCTTATCCTTGAGTAATCATGCTAAATTGCTAATTTGGTACTAGAAAATCACTTGTCATTATATTAAACACAGCTGAAAGCTTTTTGGTTTGTTAAATTAATCTTAACATTGTCTCTGTGTTTGTTTTTGAGTTGTCACAGTATGCAATAGACTGGCATGTCTTAAGGTCAATATTAGGTCAGAAATGGCAAAAAAATAAACAGCTTTCTCTAGAAACTCGTCAGAAAATCATTGTTTTGAGGAATGAAGGCTATACAATGCTTGAAATTGCCGACAAACTGAAGATTTCATGCAAAATTGTACAATACAGTCTTCAAAGACAAAGGACAACTTTCTCTAACAAGGACAGAAAGAGATGTGGAAGACCAGATGTACAACTAAACAAGAGGATAAGTACATCAGAGTCTCTAGTTTGAGAAATAGACGCCTCACATGTCCTCAGCTGACAGCTTCATTGAATTCTACCCGCTAAACACCAGTTTCATGTACAACAGTAAAGGGAAGACTCAGGGGTGCAGGCATTATGGGAAGAATTGCAAAGAAAAAGACACTTTTGAAACAGAAAAACAAAAAGAAAAGGTTAGAGTGGACAAAGAATCACAGATATTGGACAACAGATCATTGGAAAAGAGTGTTATGGATCATAACTTTTGTGAGACTGTAAGGTGCGTGAGAAGTGCTCGACAAGACATCTATGGCAAGTGCTTCAGGAAGTGTGGGGTGAAATGTCACCTGAGTATCTGGACAAACTGACAGCTAGAATGGATGTGTAAAGCTGTCTTTAATCACGTGGAGGATTTTTGGATGAGAAATCTTTGAAGTAGTTTAAGAAAAAAATTCAATTCAAATTAAAAACAATTTCAAGTTATTAATGTCCTGAATATAGATTGTGATCAGTTCAATGCCACTTTGTTTAATAAAAGTACCAATTTCTTTCAATAAAAGCAAAATCTGTACATTATTCCCAACTTTTCACCGCCAGTGTATATATTTATATATACACACATAGGGTTGGGAGGGTTACTTTTGAAATGTATTCCACTACAGATTACAGAATACATGCTGTAAAATGTTATTTATAACGTATTCCGTTAGATTACTCAAGGTCAATAAAATATTGTAAATACTTTGGATTACTTGTTCAGCACTGGTAGATTTTTTCACTTGTTTTGACTATAAAAACTCAGTACAGTAACACAAAATACACATGTTAAAAATACATTCTCTGAAAAACCCAAATATTTTATGCAGTGTTGTTTCTAAAACCAGATAATTAAAACCGATCCATCCATCCATCCATCCATCCATTGTCAACCGCTTATCCTGTGTACAGGGTCGCGATTAAAACCAATCTTGTTTTAAATTTTTTTTTATATTTTTAGAGGAAAACAATATAAAATAATTATTAAGAATAGGATTTTTGCCCTAATATCAAAGGTCTTACTAGAAAAATAGAAATTATGATCCAACGTGAATTTTCTTGATAAAAAAAATATGATGGTGTCTGGTAACATGTGCATGTAAAATGGCTAGAAATAGCATTTTAGCTTAGCGTAAAGCTAACAATTTACACAAGGTTAATTTCTATTTCTTCTGCTCCAAACTTGCTCCAAACGTACTTCTCTGTCTATAAGAAAGTGTTTCACCGCTGTACAAATGCACTTTGGATCACATCATTTATATGTATAAATGTTTTCCATCTGAAAGGACTAAATATTAAATGAATTTAATACAAATTACAATAAAATACAAAGTAATCTCTTCAGTAATCAAAATACTTTTTGAATGTAACTGTATTCTAATTAACAATGATTGTAGTGGAATACAGTTACTTATATTTTGTATTTTAAATACGTATTCCCATTCATGTATTATGTTACTCCCCAACCCTGTGTGTGTGTATATATATATATAAAAAATATATTATTTATATATTAAATTTATACTGTAAATTATGAGTTTCAAAGTAGCTTCCCGACACTGCTCTGTTATATCTGACGCTCATGCTGGGGGGGACCTCACCACAGACAGTCCCCCATATAGGTGATGTACAGTGAAAGGACACAGCATCAAAAGAGACTATGTGCTCACCATGGGCTTCTAATAAGTAAATACACCCTGCTGAGAAAAGACAAAAAACACACCGAGAGGCCTTATGTGAGAAACGCATTGGTCATACAGTAAAGGGTGTAAGACGTTGCTGTGGGCAACTCAGAGAGATGCACACACTTTTATTCTTAGTCCACTGACACCTATTGGTAGTGATGGGACAAAAAACATCTTTGTTAACTTTCAGCTGAGCACAGTAGCTCAATAATTCAAGGCCACAATATGGATGCGTTAGGACAGAAGAAAACAACAAAACCACCAAAAGCAAGGTTTCATACATTAAATCTGCATATACAGCATATTTATTGTTGGTGAAGGGCGGTGCCTTAGGAAACACTACAGGAAAAACTATAGATTTTACACAGAACTGCCTAAACAAAACGCCCATATTTTGCATTATGAACATGCATAGACACAACAAGGGTAATTGTGCGAGGGACATCAAGGCCACAAACGCTTTTGCTATATACACACTAATATACACTCGGCAGATGGCTGTACTGCACATACACTGTGTCGAAGGACCACAGAGGGACTATTACTGTTTTCCGGTTCAAGTAGACTAAGACATACTGAATGTGTAATTGGACTGAGGGGAGGACACCTCAGGCATGGCACAAATACTGCATCTTTGCTTAAGAGCGGAAACAGTATCAGTACACAGTAAAACGGCTCTCACATGTTATACAAATTTCTGTATAACAAAACACTCAACTAAATTTCTCAAAACCTAGTGTGCTGACTTACAATGTACAGAAATGCAGTATTTAATGCAATAGTCATATCATTCTGTTCATGTGTTGTACATGATATAGTTTATTTCCACAAATAGCAAAGTCCAAATGTAAATCAAGACAATCACTGAAACATCAGATACACCTTGAGAAACAACTAGTATGTATGTGTTTGTGTACTTGCATATGGGATACTGATAATTCACCATTGTTGCACAGAAAATCGGCATGACACTGTTGTCATTTGAATGAATATAATGCTTGTTTTTCTTGTAATAAACAAAGTAACATATCTTGTGACTGTAATTTGAAATAATCACAAAAATATGATTTATGAAAGCGCAAATATATATTGGGATAATATTACATATCTCTGGCCACTAACAACCCAATAAACTTTTGGTAATTTAAGATGCATTCAGTAACTTTTTGTTTGTGTCATCTTGGACTTACAGTGACACCTAGTGGTGTGGATGCAGAATCATTCAAATCAACAGTTTTCAGTTTCAGATGCCATTATAGAAATTCACTATTCACAGTCAGCCATGATTAATTTAATCCAAGAGTGAAAGTGTCCAAAAACAAGACAGGTACTGAGATAAAGCCAATAGTATTCACCTGGTCATGTGACTCTAAATGGCAGCCCCCATGAGGGCACCCCTGCCCCGTGTAGAATAAAACAGCTTCTATAAGGTTACTGATCACACTAGAGTCCTCATATAATGTGAGTGGTCAGGATTTTTTTTTTACGTGCGTTTCAAAATTGCAATTCCTTTCTTCAAAAGTAAAACTTTTTTTTCTCCCAAGAGTAAATTATTCATAAGAGAAAGGTTGAGGAATACTAAAAATGGTGGGGTCATAATTTAAAAAAATGGATGAGATAAAAACAGTGAAACAAGGTCCTGGGTCTAGTCTGGATCCTAACATTAAATTGGATCCCAATATTAAACTTCATCGTGTTTGGAGACATTGTACATAGGCAGCAAAATCAGTAACAGCAGTGCAAGCAGAACCTGAATAGTGCTCCTCGCATGAAGCCTATGAAAGTCAAGAAGAAAAATGTTCACTGAGCTTGATGGAATGTACTCAAGGGTGGACTTATCCATGAAGTTCACATGCAAGTTCCTGTAAGGGTCACGGTAACGTTGCCTCTATGCTCAAGAGCCGGCACGCAAAAAGAGATTGGCAGAAACTGTTGCGATCAATAAAAACTTAAGATATTATTCTGCCCTCAAAGTCTGTGCGCATTTAGTTGTTTGATTTCCTGAAGACAAACTAAACAGTATTGCTTTTGACTCAGAAACACTGCCTTCAGCATGTTTATGAGATTCAGAGGAACAACATAGTTGGATGTATTCCTCTCATAGGCTATTGAGATTAGTGGTTGATGGATATGGGTTTTTCATTGGTCTAGATAGAAGAGAATTTTAATAGAAGAGATTTTGTGGTGGAGGCAAATGCCAGGTGAAATAAATAATGAAGGTGTTGAAGCATCACGATTTAGCTCGTGCAGTAATAAAAAATGTCACGAAGGTATTACATATTATCAAAATTGTGTTATGGCAATGGGTTTGATAAATAAATCATTTTTTGGCATGTACTGCACACTCTTATCATTTTTTTAGTTGCTGTACACCTACTTGTAAAACATTTGTGAAGCAAACTTCAATTGTCAGGTTTGACAAGAGACCAGAAGAACAGTGGTGTAGTCGGACACCCATGAAATTCACAGATGTTCATCAAAACATTTCAAAGCAAAAGACATGCCAATACACTCAAGACTAGTGGTTTACCATCATAAATCCAGAGCAAAGTTTTATTAGTATGCATGTGTTTGGGGGCTGTTGAATCTTATTCTTTAGAATAGAACTATTTGGTAAGGGAATAGAAATCCACACAGAAGTCGGGCATTGGTGAAGACCTTGAGGTTTAATGCAACCCTCACTGCATTGCAGAGATTCTGTTTACTTCTGTTTACTGTTTATGAGGTTTTATGAAGAGCCTTGGAAGGCAAGAACATAAGGCAGCGTGTAAAGTGTGAAAACAACACAGCACAGATTGAGAAAACCTCACAATGCACTGTGAATGGCACAGAAACCATATCGCTGAGAGATACAAGGGAAGGTGTTCTTTCTGTTTTCATAAGCTTATGAAATATTCATCATTCAGACTTTGCTAATTCGGGCCATCAAGATATTTAAGGTGAGTTAGTGTGACACAGATTGTCAGAGTCGACGAGGGAGGGAGTGACTGCGAGTAGTCATTTTCAGACTATTTGGTTATGCATTAAAAATGCATGGGATGAATTACATTCTATTCCAGTCCTCTATTGAGGAATTCACACCGGGGTCCAGAATCGAGCACTTAGCAAAACAGAGAATAACTTTAAATTTCCAATCTCTAAAACTTAACTTGAGCATAAAAGACCAGTACAGTGTTCAATAAAATAGGATTTTAATGCATATTTAAATGAATAAAGAATAAATTGATACTGCTTTAGGATTTTTGGACACATTAATTCCTGAAAACTCCATTCCAAGTCCTTAAAGGTGAACAGTGTCCTTTTGTGCCACTAGAGGCACCATACATAATGGCAAATTAAAAGATAATACAGCCACTTTCAACAAATTTCTGCATCCTTGCTCTTAAAAACAATACAAAAAAAGGCCTTACCAATGATTTACAAAGAAATTTAACAGAGCAAGGTTTATACATTGTTCTGTCATGTATAATGCAACAATATTGGTAACTATGGTTTGGCGGAAACTTTACGCAGATATTCGACCGGAATGTTTACACATTGCTCTACATACAGTTTATTGCGATACTGACAGAGTAGCTTGATGAATGTTTAACACAGAAATATAAAAGAGTGAGGTTTATACATTGCTCCGTAATGTATAATTTGACAATTAGAATTATTACCCAGAATGATTAACACAGAATTTCGTTTTGCTTATGTTTTTTTTTAAATGTTTCCGACTCTAATTCTATTGATTCCAAACTGGTTCCCTGAACAGTTCTACTGCCCATTCCATCTTACACACCAATCCAAATTTCTGCCTATAAATTCCACCCTTTCTTGAGCCAGAAGCCGAGATATTGCTCCGACTGTTTTGATAAATCTCCAGAGCCACAGCGCTTCATATCTTTATACTTATAAGCAGGGCTGGGAGAAAGTTCTTTAATACAAAACACACTCTAAACCTTTGGACTAAAACTTTTCATGCTGTAACTCGTATTAGGAAAACTTTCCATGAACACTTTCCTTCAGAAGTCAATGCACACAACACGACTTGGTAAAGTCTTCCATCAACACACTCTATCCTTCTCTACGCGAGTTCAAAGACCGCAGTGCTGGATTCACTTCTCTTTGAGCGAGTTCTTTCAGGCAAGCTCATGGCCCTGACAGCAGGGCTTTTCATAGATGCTGGCCAAACATGAGTGAAATCGGCCAGTCATTTGTACGAGAGGCACATAAGAGCGAGAAAGGGTTTTGTCCGAGGTAATGTTAGGCTATGACAGCATAACCACTACAGTGGTATCAGGTCAATGCAACTTTGTGCATTGGAAATGTCACATCTTGAAGTCTTCAGAAGGACACACATCATCTTTCATTTCAAAGACAGATGAGCTAGGTTCTCTTCTCTTTGAATAACACCCGCATGTCCTCCTCAGTTTGCATATGTACAAAGGAAGGTTGTCTAAAGGTGTCAAGTAAGAGCTTGAAGTACAACTTTTCCATTAGATGCTCTTACGTAATAAAGCAGAGGTTTCGATAAATCAAGACTTGCCGCATTATTCAGTTCTTCCTTGCTTTTGCTGACCCACATCAACCTGTTTCAATGTCATCTGTAGCACTTAAATGGCCCTTTTCCACAGACACGATGCTGTAAAAATTGGCTTCAAGCTAATTTCTGCACCACTAGTCACCAAACGGAAATGTTAAAATCAACAACTTTTCTGAACGCTCCCCCCATCATCAGCCATTGATCAAACTAACAGAAAGCCTGCCCCTACTCAAGGTATTGGTTGAGTCAATGTTGTTGTGTCAGGCTGGTCAGGATGATCAAACCAACAGCAATATTGGTAACACTTTATAAAAACGGTATATATGGTATAAAGGAAACACTGTCAGAGTATTTTAGTATGTGTTCCATCCACATTGGCGGAAAACTGCATGATTAGGAACGTCAACGGAAACAAATGTCACTGTTCTAACCACTTCAACTTTAAACCTGCTATTAGTTTGATGTTAAAAGTCTTGAGACTCATGGACAAAGACAGTGATGTGGTATACTGCATTTGTGGGGAGGTTATGTAGTTATATTGTCAGTTACATTGCTGTTTGGCTATCAAGTGGAAACACAATGGGAAAGGTGTAAAGGGCCATCTCAAGCATCACTAAAGCAGCAAAATAATCCTGCCGCAGTTAGCTCCTCTTGCCCTTGCATTTGCTGTTTGTTTTGCTGGCGAATCAATACCAGAATGCAACTCAGATAACTCAAGGGTGCACACAGTCAAAACCTGCCAAAAACTAAAACCTTCAACAATGAAAATAAGCCATCAAATGAGGTTAAACTTCCTCTAAATCATTTGAATGTATATGCCATGTTTTCTTCGCACAATACTGGCCTCTCTTTACCGACCGGAGAGAACAAGGCAATCAATATTATACGTTAAGCAATATCCTAGTGTTATTGACTTGTGCCTGGCCAAACAAGTGAGTGTGTTTTTGTTGCGCCCTCCACACTAACGTACACGTTCACAATCATGACAATCAATGACGGGGTCGTGTTGTCAGAAAGAAGTAAGTGACACACTTCAAGCGAGTAACAAATAAGCAAACAATCCAAGTGAACTGCCTATCAGTAATGGTTACTATCTGTTTCAAATCCAAATCAGTCAAGTAGAAAAAAGGATAGAGGACATCCAGACATTTTGTTCTGTACTGAAAAGAAAAAGCGAAAATAAAAATGTGAACGATAGGGGTTTTGAAAGCGTTGATGTTAAAACCCCCAAACATGACTATCCTCCTCTTCCTAAAATACAAATGCAGCTATATTCAGTATTCTAATAAATAAAGATCCTTTTATATTGTGTGAGAAAAATAGTACATCTTGTATGCAAAATTTAAAACAATTTTCTTTTATATTGTCATTGCAGTAGAGCCATAACAAGAGATTACAAAATTATGCAGAAAACAAAACTTTGTATTAAGTTTACAGCTTATTTTTTTTCTACCAAATATTAGAGTATAAACCTGAAGAGCAACATTGTAAAGCTATTTTCACATCAGAGAACACTGCCGTACAATAACTTCCTTGAAAGAAAGGATATATATATTTATATACACACACATATACATACACACACCGAGTACATTATTAGGAACACTATGCCCAACGTTGTCTTCTGATGCTGCAGCCCATCCGCCTCAAGGTTTGAAGTGTTGTGCATTCTGAGATGCTATTCTGCTCACTACAATTGTACAGAGTGGTTATCCGAGTTACTGTAGCCTTCTGCCAGCTCAAACCAGTCAGGCCATTTTCTGTTGACCTCTCTCATCCCATTCTGATGGTTGATGTGAATATTAACTGAAGCTTCTGACCTGTATCTGCATGCGTTTATGCATAGCACTGCTGCCACGAGATTGGCTCATTTGATTATGGCATGAATAAGTAGGTGTACGGTGTTTCTAAAAAAAGTGCTCACTGAGTGTATAAGCCTATTATATGGATGGATGTCTAAACAGTAAAATACACATACAAATTCCATGAAAATGCCCATTTTGCTGAGGTATTCCTGAAAATATTTATGTCTAAAGTGAATGTAAACAGTGGGACAAAAAGCGGATTTCAATGGATGAATGAACGTTACATTTGTATAGCGCTTTTCTGTCACTACACTCAATGCGCTTCACACAGTGAACAGGGACTCTCTTCGACCACCACCAACGGCAGCCATAGTGCGCCAATACACTCTAAACATACAGCTGTTCAGCAATCTTGAGCTAATTGCAAATTTCCAGTTAGGAGAGGTTGTTGAAGTTAGCTTATTTTGAAACTGTAACATGGGTGATATTTTAATATTATTTCACATATCATTATTTTTAAACTTTAAATGTTAAATTATCAATGACTAATTTTTATGTGTTTGAGAACTTGACTACAAAATTACTCTAAAAGCACATCACTAAAATTGGCATTTTTCAACAGTGGGCGTCTGTTGTTGACAAAAAGTTGAGAGCTTCTTGAGTCAAAGGAATTCTTATAATGGCATACAACAAAAACCATGGGGAAAAAAAAAAAATCTGAATTCTATCCAAGTAAGAATTAAGCATAATTTCAGTCTATTTTGAGCTGAGTGCACGGAAACGTGGCGACCGCTGCAATTACTGAGAAATCACAGCCCTTTGCTTCTGTACCGAGCACACCATCAAGAACTGACTGCAAGACTTACATAAGTGTTGGGTTAGATGTCAGCAGCACTTTTGAGGTTCCTCGCTGTGCTAAACCTTCTTCCACTTCCATTGTCTCTGCCTTTACATGGCTGTTTAAAATCTACACCTGATATAACTTTAATGCAGAAGCAATTGCCTTTTGAAATGACAAATGATATAAGAGTGTTTAAGAGGGTGGATGTATGGAAATTATCTTTAATACTTTGAAAGATTGTCTTTCTGTCAAAGTAATTGTGAAATTCCATTATAACCTTTTTTTTTGTGTGTCTTATGTTAGACCAGTTACACTGTCCTGATGTTATTTCATGACAGAGAAGTAGTGAGTAGACGTGTAGAATATACTTGCATTTTCAAGAAACCAGCATTTATACTTTAGAACAGATGCAATTTAATTAGATCCCCACATAGTTTAGTTCCAATTTAATAAAAAAAATAATAATAATCCGGAAATGTAAAAGTAATTTACATTACATGTGAGTCATCACATGCAAGCTTAGTGGATGTCTTAAGAGATGAAAGTTTAACACCTTTTAAGGAATAAATGATGACAGAATATTCATACACCAAAGCTTCTTTAAGTTACTGACAGTAATAATGGGAGATCTTGAGGGTCTCTTTTACCTGGTAAGTGTCCCACAGGCGAATCGTACAGCGCAGAGGCAATTCTCTCATCAGCAGGTTGTTCATCCAGCGGAAGGCAAACTGCAAATACTCCACCTCATACTGCTGCATGTGCCGATGTACCGTCTCTGTTTAATACAAAAACAGTCAGAACAATAAATCAACATCCTAATGTTCATTCTGATGCTCTATCACAAATCATCATTGGGTGGTTCTTCAACTATGGCCACTTTCCCATGAGACTTTTTTTTTTGGTAAATGACTAAGTTGAGTCATGAAACTAAATGGTGCAAGCTGATAGGTTCTTTGAACATGTAATTTGTTAGCCAATTAACTAGTTTACTCACTCTTTGTCTAATATTTAAATAGACTCCATTGATTGCAAGTAAGCCAGTTTCACTGCAGCGCACCATAAGAGTTTTCTGACTGAAACCCTCCTCCACCTTAGCACCACAGGTCACCACAGGTCACCACAGGCCACCACAGGCCACAGTTCGCCAATACCAAACATTATAACTTGTCATATCCATTAGAAAACATAAAACAAATATTCAGTTGTCTTGACTGCACAAACGTTTTTTTTTTTTTGTCACATTGAGGTCAAATTAAAAACGTCTTGAAAACTTTTTAAAATGTCCTCATTTATTGATTTATTGATGCTACTTCTTAACTGAATTTCAGGCAAAGATGTTATTGTTGTAGCGTTGTCCCAGACCTTCAATCTAAAACTAAATGAAATTCCTAAATATGTTTACTATTACTCATTATAATAATCTATAATAATAATAAACGTTTCAATATTCTTTGTATGAAAATTGTCGGAAAGTTTACAATTGAAAATTACGAATGACCCTCTCTTATGCCGCCATTTCCACCATGACCAACAATTAAGCCATAACAAAGTTTTATCAAAAGTAAGTCTACTTTGTGTCAAAAGTTTTCAAGCTGTAATTTTGTCACATTTTATAAAAATATTTCATTGTATTTAGGATACATAAAACAATTGCCATAAACAATCTTAGCAAGGCAAAGGATTCGGCCATTTAATTCCAGAAATGTTTAAAAGGTTATTTCCATCACAGAATGTTATCAGAAACAATACATGATTTGAGATGTGATAGAAATGACATTTACGATTACAATTACATCAGACTTTTCAGACTTAAAAGAGAAATTACATTTCAGATTGTTGGTAGGACCTCGGAGGTCTCGGAATAGACTATTTTCATATGCTTTTATGATGCATTTTGTCCCTTTAGGAGTTAGACAACTCTTGGATTTCATCAACATTTACAGTTTATAGTATGTAAAGCAGCATGGTCATTCTTTAAAACGTCTCCTTTTGTGTTCCACAGAAAAAAGAAAAGTAATATAGATTTGGAATGACATATTATAAAAAAAATTTTTTATTTAAAAGTCCACAGGGAAGAAATTTGCCATAGTTGACGAAACGCTCCATTACAGGCCTTTCAATAAAATTGGAACCAAACAACAAACGTCAGACGTTCCATAGACGCAAGAGAATAATAGCCGTTATTCTGTCTATCACACATATACAGCAGACATAGTTCAGCGATGACAGCCAGCCGGGCGAAAGACATAACACCCTAATAAAGCCATAAAGCAAGTCTCTGTCCACGCCATCATGTGCTCATGCTGTCATGTAAGCATGAGGTAATTACGCAGCTGTCAGCGCAACGTCTGAGCACATTATGTTTGAGAGGAAACAGCAGCTTTATTTATGGAGCGTCTCTTTAATCAGCTCGGACGCACTACTGATGGGCAGAGCGTGTGACATGCATGACTGCATGTCCCTGCAGAAATACATGCGTCTTCATTCGCCTGCTGACAAAGATGACATTCTTTAACCTTCACATGCAAAATGGCATTTAGTTGTGGGTTTTGTTTTTGTATATAGATGTAATAAATAAAATATTCACGATATGTTCACGCTAATTCTTTCAGGCAATTAAAAAAAAAAGCAACAATGTGAATGACGAATTTATTTTAATGCATTAGATATTTTTTTGATCATCTATTTTCCTAAAGGACGCATCATTTGCCTAGTTAAGCAATCATTAATCTTGGGATTCATAACTGGTGTAAGCTGATAGGTTCAATGAACATTTTCAATTTCTCAACCAATCAACTGGTTTACTCACTCTTTATTTAAATTGACTCAATTGTTTGCAAGTAAGCCACTGCAGTGCACTACAATAGTTTTCTGACTGGAACCCTCCTCCACCTCAGCACCACTTGTCTAGAGCTGCATCACTGGGATTGTATGTATGTATGTAAAATTGAACAGCAGCAGCGTAAGCAGATCTAGTTCGCCAATACCAAACATTATAACTTGTCATATTCATTATAAAACTATACAAACTATTCAGAGTTGTCATGACTGAACTAACTTGTTAACCTTTTAAAATGCCTCATTTATTGATGCTACTTCAACAGACTTTCAGGCATTAATGTTATTGTTTTAGCCTTGTAACAGACCTTCAATCTAAAACTAAATGTAATTCCATTATACACATATTAATATTTGAATATTAATCAATAGTAATACTTTATTTGATCATCTAGTTTCCAAAAGGCCACATCATTAGACTAGTTTTGCCATCCATTTTTTATTGTGACTCGTGATTTGATTCATTTCCAGGAATCAGTTCAAACTTTCCATTTCAATGAACTGATTAATAACTCTGATTCAACAATGATTATTTATTTATTTGTTAGTTTTAGTAATTTCTTTACATTCTAAGATTTTCACTGCAGTTCCATTGGGATTTTTTTTCTCAAGTGTTTAATGAAAAATATATTGGTAACTATATCTTATTATTACCATGTACTGTATTGTTATATTTTTCCATAAAGAAGTGATTAACCATTTTTTCTTGTTAACTTGTTAAAACAAATATGCCTTGACTATCTTTTAACAAAATCTATAACACATTTGTCTTCTTGCAGCAAATATTTTGAATTTACTTAGCAACAATGAGTCTTTAAATACGTTTAAGCATTTTAGAGCAAATACTGTACATACATATCTTCAGGCAATATCACATTTTATCAAAAAGGATTTTTTTTTAAATCCCAATTTTACGCATGTTGCCAAGACCTATAATCCATTTCTTAGCTCAATCGCTCAGCCAGATGCAAGCACACGAAAACACACACGTTGATGATCAGCTTTGTCAAAACTCACGCCTGTCTTGACAGTGTCATTCTCACATCGAAATTTACTGAATAAACAACTTATCCTTATTAACACTGAATACATTTCACTGGCAAAACACACACTGACAAAAGAAACACCCATTTCACTTAATGGTGTAAATCCAAAACATTCTACTTTTAACCTGATTAAAGGTTTTTATGAATTATGAAGATTATGAAAAGGAAATTATATTATCAATATAATTATACATATTTTGTTTGCTCAGCAACAATAACATATGAAAAAAATCACTACTCAGAAATGTACATTTATCACAATTTTAGATTTACTTAATACCCATTAATGTATACAACACAAAATATCAATTAGAAGGTGAACTAAGAGTGATACATGAAGTTTATGAATGATTTTATTTAACATTTAGTGTATTGAACTTAAAAACAAAACTAAATGATCATGGTGTGTGGAATAATCCACAAGCCCTTGCACTTAAATACAGTAATTTAAGCATGTTTGTTTTGTCAATAGGAACTCATTTAATTGGTTGTTATTAAGAATTCAAAGAGATTTTTAGCTCTTTTTAGGATTATTGATGTGTTTTACTGTAAATAGCTGTTTTGTGTAAAGTCACCATTAGGGTGATTAGTGTTCCCTTAGCTGAAGATGCATTCTGGTCAATCCATATCATTTTTCTTTGCTCAAGTGCAGCTACATCGGCACTTCTTTGGGGAATCAAGTTTAATGAGTTACCTTGGACATTATTTTCTTCTGAGCTAATTCAATTAAGTAGAAACATTAATATAAATGTTCATTTTAAACAACGTGCTATTAGTTGTTAAATCTCATTCGTGACAAACCTTTTTAAGTAAAAAGTTAAATGACCGGATCTATCTAAAAAAAATTCTAGTTTCTAGTTTCTGCAAAAATGCTACATATATATTTAAGTATCCTTTTTTTTTTTTGTCAGTGTTTTACATAACTCTAAAAAATAAAAAGTACAAATCTGCCTGAGTAAGCCTTTAGGATTGTCTATAAGCAGAAAGCATCTGGTTGCGTACTATTTCTACCTTCAATGCAGCACAACAGACACCGGGCGTAACTGGGGAGGGGGAGGGTGGCGAGAAGGAGGGGTCAGAGGTCACAGAAAGACAAGTGAGCTGTTTGCCATGATTCTGCTGAGCAGTGGACTTCTGCTCGGCTTCTGCCCCCACCCATCTATCCCATAATTACATCTGCACTGACCCTCCATCTCACCCTCGCTGCATTTCCAACCCAAACCCGCCCAGACACCTACAGAGACCTTCTGCGGCTGGAAGCCACTCGTTTAAAAGAGAACTTTTCATGAGTAAAATGTGTGTGCCATATATATTGAGGTTATATTTCTGTATTGGGTACATGACGAGTGTTCATTTTGGCCCCTGACTATGAGTGACTCTAGCAAACAACCACTCAAATAATCCAGAGCACTGTTTTTCATGCATTCATGGTTTCGTACTCTGAATATGTACGTGCGTAGCACTGTGCATGGATTGTTTACTCACTGTTTTAATGTGAATGTAAAATGATAGCTGAATATAAGTGCAGATCCACATTTGTGACAGTTGACATGCCCCATGTCACTTTCTAAGGATTGTACAGATGACATTTATCATCCTAGCAAAAAAAAAAAAAAAGTACACTTCCTGTACTTTTTTAAAAGCCACAAGACAAGAGTCCCTAGAGTCCAACAGGATCAACATTTAGAGGCGGATTCATGTAAACTTAATCTGACATTATTTCACAGCTGAATCTATAGTCAGTAGGTTGATTCATGCAAAGCGAATGGAAAACAGGCCACCACACTGCACTTATTTATCAATGATCAAGGTAGCACATAAATATATGCATACGGTGTTCCAAAAGCTGTTTCTTTTGCATTGAACCTTACTTTACATAAGCTAAATTCAGACTGGAGTTGACTGTGAACCGATCTGTTTTTGAAAGACAAAAATAACACTAAATCTAACTAATTCAACTACGATCTGGGGCACTTTTATATGGAAATAAATTGGATATGTATCCGATTTTTGCAAACACGACTTTAGTGTGAACAATCAGGTTGAAATTTGATTTCTCCATTAATCTAACTTGACACTCGCCATAATTTCGCACTTAATATAATTTGAAGACGACAATGAACACAGTGGCGAGTGGTGCGATGGTGAGGTTATGCCTTATGAATACATTTATGATTTTTTAAATCTAATCTATTAAAATTAAAAACCTTTTCACCATGTTTTGTATCTCCATTCTCATAAGTGCGCAAAAACGCACACCCATTCTTTCAGCCGTTGTAGTTCCAGAAGCATTTTCATGTTAATTTTTGTTTTTCCATTGGCAGTTCCAAGCCATGAGTCAAACCAACCAGCTCTGAAGTGAATCACAACATTACAAACTTTGATTTAAACAATGCAAAAACAAAAAGTGTTTGAAAATAGGACAAAAAGACAAAGGTACAAGACTGTGTCCTTACCCTCTTTCATGAGGGAATGAACTACAATCCCATAATCCACTGTGAATGACCTAACTCAATACAACTCAACAGTCTTGTTCCGGAAGTAAAAATCCCATAAACCAATTAATTATTACATTTAACTTATAAACCTTTAAAGACAGACCCACAGTGAGCTTTGAGGTTGTTCATTGATGTAAATGCTTCTGTTGAAGCCATCAGTCCAAGTTATTTCAACTTCATAGCGTTATATATTTCCATCGATTTATGTCAGATTACATCATTTGAAATGACTCATGGGATTGTAGTTCACGACCCCCGAGAAAGAGAGTAAGTACAGACTTGACCTTTTGTCTTTTTGTCCGATTTTCAAATACTTTTTTGCTTTAAATCAAAGTTTGTGATGCTGTGATTCACTTGGAGCTGGTTGGTTCGGTTCATGGCTTACAACCCTTTTATGAAAGATTTTATTAAAAGTCTTTGGAGAAATTATTGGAAAAAATACTTCAGGAACCCAGACGGCTGAAAAAGTGGGCAAGCACTGTTGCTCTCTATTAAGAAAAAAGTAAAAATATTAAACTACTGATTTGAATTTGATGACTATAACATTAGAAAAAATACAGTTATACATTTAATGTGAAATATTTAGATATCTTATACAAATATATAAGTAAATTGAGAGTGTTGGGAGACCTCATTGAAGAGGAGGTCGCTGCAGAGCCTAACTCTTCTGGTGCACATTGTTGGACGTGATTATCTTATTGATAAATATTTCCTTTTAAATAATGTAGACTGTGACTTTAATAGAAGCATTTACCACAAACAAACAACATTAAAAAATAAATTCAACTAAAAAAATGAATCATTCTTAAACTTCTAGAACCAGACTGTTCTAATAAGGAGTCAATGAAATTAAAATGAGAGTTTTAGGGTGTGTTCATACTTGGCAGGTTTGGTTAGTTTAAAACGAACTCTGGTGCGATTGCTCTGTTAGTGCGGTTCATTTGAACAAGTGTGAATGCTGTCACCCGAACCTTGGTGCGCACTAAACAAGAGAACCGAGGCTGCCTGAAAAGTGGGTCTTGGTCTGCTTCCAAATGAACTCTGGTACGATTGATATATGAACGCAACACGGACCAAAGATGTCTAAACGGACCAAAAACAAGAAGAAATTTGCCTAAAACTGACCTCAACCGCCCGTCAGCTGTCCTTGCAGTATATCTTCATTTGTGTGTACAACGGAGGAATTCCTGGCACTGTTTTGACTCCTTTACACAATTTATTAACTCTTCATTTGTTCTCAGCTGGTAAAAATAAAACCATATATGCATATATACATCCAACGAACGCATTTTTACAGCATTATTTTTGATGTTCGGTAAGTTCCGTCCAAAAATATACGTCATAAAAGCTGTCCAATCTGGTCATGACTTTTCCCTGATGCCTTTGGTTTTGTATCGTTAGGTTCCAGTGTGAAAGCTAAACGAACCAGGACTAAATGTATCATTTAAATTTTTGGTCCGGACCAAGAGAACCGAACTACAAGTGTGAACACACCCTTAATTTGTCTATTAGCAGTGAGGCCATCTATATTCTATATGCATAGTAATTCTTAAATATAAATAAATGAATCACATGTACAGAAAGAAAAATATTGATGACTCATCTTGCGGTCTTGAATGAGACTGTCCCTCCCCCTGATAGCACCAGTCACCATACAGCAACAGCAAGTAGCAAATCATAGTTTACGGCTGTGATGCAATTAAAGATTATTGCTATTTTTTTAATTATTCAATGTCACAACAAAATGTCCTGTTTCAACAAAAGAAATGTCACCACAGCAAAGAAAACAACACACATCAAGTCTTTCCTTGGGGTCGTCAATATACACACAATTTTACACAATTGTACATTTGTGATTTTTTTATTTAATAATAATTCAATGATTTTGCTTATACTGCAACTACCATATGTAGTATGTGGAAAACACAGAATCATATTAATGGTATTAGCAAAAAAAACAAAACAAAGAATGTCATGGAATATTTGGATGAAAATTTATGTTTGAATGTACAATTAATTGTGATATATCCTGGTGTGATAATTAAACTAAAAAGTCTCTTATCACGTGCAGTCTTGGGTGTGTGAAAAGACAGAGACGGTGAGCACTCTGAAGTGTGCAGCACATTCAGACTATATATTTATTTCATTAAATCACAGCTTTACAGGGATTAATAATCACACTAGGCCATGGAGGAAACTGCTTATCTGGAGGTGAGAAACTTTAATCAAAAACACAGAAACGCAAAAATGAACGCATGTGTTTTTGCTTAAATATTACACTGATTGGGCACATAAAATGTCCTGGAGATGTCCTGGAAATTTGTGCCTTGAAAAGAGTGGAAACCCTGCATGCCATCCAGCACAACTAAAACAAATGACCAATTTCAAAGGAGAATTTATGCTTGAAAAATCTGCCTAGAGAAATCTAAAGCATCAAGACGTCCATGGGGAAAAATGAAATCAAAGAGCTTTGTTTCATACCAGTTTGAGCTATTCTGCAGGGGTCAGAAAGATAAAACTGATGTTAAAAACAGCACTGGTAAAGAAAAATACAACAAAGTAAAGCAACATTTAAAAGTTGCCAGTCTTTTTTTTTCTTCATTTGATATGGTCTCATGTTCCGCACTGAAATGTTAATGTGTGCGTTCTAACCATATATGATTTGTGTGCAAAACCTCACATTGTGTCCTAATTTACATAAATAAATTCACCTTGAGCAATTTGCATGCTGATGAACCTCAATACATTCATACAAAACAGACAAGATAACAGGATACACTGTTCACGTTCTGGGGCGTTTCTGAGGAACGGAATTGTTTTAGCATTAAACAACTCTTATGGGCTATCGTCTAATACGACTGCTAATTACTACAAGCTCTCCAACAAACTGAAAGTGTACAGTGACAATGCAATGTTTGAGTTCCTAATGAGAGTGGAGTATGAGCGAGCGAGAAAGCAAGAGAGAGAGAGCCTGGAAGTGAGAGATTTGATCCACACCTTCAACAGTCAAAGGTGACAAAAGTCATTTGGCGAGTCATCAGAACTAAAAATAACCATTTTACTTATGTATAAGTAACATGTTGCAGTCCATATCTTACTTTGGTGGGAGGACAATAGAGATCAACAGTCTGGTCGTCGAACTAACAATACATTTTCCTTAAGCTTATTGATATTTAACTGACAAAAATAACCTAAAGGGTATATGCTTCTGCTGAATACATCAGTCCATGTTTTTCAACTTCATTTTATAGAAATCAAGGAAAAGCATGATTCCTTGTGTACAACTACACTTGCCATTAATCCTAAAGAGAAAGATCTACTGATCATACAATTTCAGCAAAGTGCGCCAAAAGAGCTTTGCAGTGATCGCGCACTCCCATGATGCAATTGAGTCAAACTCCCTACAATCTTAAACTACTTATGTACTTGTATATACAGTATCTAAATATTTCGCATGTATTGTTTCTATACTATAATCAACTTTAAATTAATAGTAATAATAACAATAAAAAAAAAAACATAATCTCATAGACTTGCATTAGAAGGGGGGACCCAAGACATATCTAGGTATCAGAATGTCATTGAAACATCATTGGGAAATCATGGAAATGTGCTCAGGTCAACTCCAACATCATAAGCATCATTGGCGATTAAATAAATGGAAATTACACATGCAATCAAGATCACATTTTCTTCATAAAATGTACAGAGCTATTTAGCGGTTGTGTTGGTACTTTGGTGGTAACATTCCAAAATAGTTTAGTAATAAGGTATTAACAGCCCATAATAACCAGTTAAAACAAACAAATGTGATCGAATGAAGCCATTAAACACATCTACAAGGAACAATGGTCGAGATTAAGCCCAAACAGATGGAAAATGTAAAGCATCTCGCCAACAGACTGTGTAAAATGTGTTCATATGGATTGGTTGTCATTACGGATACAAAATTTCAGTAGTCAATACCAGTGAAATATCCCAATTCTCTATACCAATTTCGATACTACAGAAAACATATACTAATATGGTAATGTGCTATTGAACACACTTCTTTAGCCTTTAAACTTACATTTCAATGCAAATAATAAGATAAAAGAAATGCATGAAAGTGTTTCTCAATTAAGTGTGCATTGCTTAAGTGTTTACTGAAGAAACACTGGTTTCGTGACATCTTTTTTAATTAGGTATCGACAAGGTGCCGAAGTACCAGTACTATTCACCACTGCCACTTCATTGCTCAACAGACATCTGGGATTGAATAGAATAAATGGAAAAAACTGAATGCTGCAATCATCAGTTTCCACCATTAGGTAATCGTGGCAGCCAATGTCATAATCTTTATTAATTTCTCGATTAATTGTGCAGCCCAAGTAAAGATATTAGAGATTTTTACTTATTATCCCTTCTTTTCTTTCCAAACCCTCTCTTTTTTCTGTATAAGGTGACTTTCTGCATACCTTCCACTCTCGTTCATCTAGCAGTCTGCTCTGTGTATTAATTTTAATAGTGAGCCCACTCTTATTTCCATGTCAGTTTCAAGGCATTGAAAAATGAAGGTGCTACTGGAAAACAATGAATCTTTAGCTGATCAGGAGTGCAGAACATGGTAATTGATTACAGAACTCTTGCATGGGCAACGTCAGCACCTTCTTAGTCTTGCAGTCAGTCTTGTGTATTGGCATAAAGTCTAGCACAGTTTCCAACGTATTCTGTCCAAAAACCGCCTACTTTAGTCAGGAAGAGATCGTTGAACCGACATGTAAAGCAACCAACCACAACTAGTCTTTTAACGTGACTAGACCCATGAATCTGTTGGAGGCCGACAAACAACAAAGTGGCAGCTCAATCAAATGCTGTTAAACATCTAATTTTGGCTTTCACAAGAGGCTGGAAATGACATAAGTGGAAATGACAAAAAAAATTGAATTCTTGGGTAAATTATTCATTTAAAATTAATCATAAAATGATTCAATAATAATACAATAATAATAATAATAATAAAAACATTTCTTAAAAAACCTCTAGCCCTATCTTGACAATCAATATGAAGTTTTCTCCAAGCTCTGTGTGAGCTGTGGGCAAATATTTAAAGAACGGAAGATAAGGCGTTTCAACACAACTTGTAATTATGGGTACAGGAAGTGGAAATGGCCATATCGTGAAGGTGGTTATAGTGTGAAAACCCTATAAAAGCACCAACAGCTCTTTTGAAAAGCAGATAATTAATGGCTAGGATCGCTCTGCGGTGAGGAAATTGACAGGCCGCTTAGGGCTTTATGGTGACGGAAAAGAGAAAGAAATCAATGTAGCCCTTTGAAAGCCTGATCTGGCACAATGACTTCACAAAACCAGTGATTTGATATTTTTTTCACTCAGAGCAAGAAATAGTGAAGAAAGTACGGAAGAAAGCAAGACTAATTCATGGTTCTTTTACATGCACACCAATATGCTGCTAAAAACTAAAATCAGCTTATTCAAAGAATCTGAAAGTATGAGATTAAAAATCATCAGGCATGTGCACAACACGTGCATTGTACAATTGATAAGCCAGTAAGAATGCTGGTAATTATGTTTAAGTGCAATACAAAATCAGATTAGTAGGCAAAAACCTTTGTGTGCCGATAATTTTTTGCTTAAACCATTTATGTCTTTACCATGTTAAAGGAAAACCCTTTATGGTGTTTACAGTGCATGACTTTGCATGTTGTCAGATTATTAAGCATACTCGGTGTAAGATTGTGCATGTAAACAAGCTCACTGATTTCTGTCCAAAAACACAGACCATATAGAATTTCTTTATTTCCGATTTGGACCACTTTCACATGTGGTTCAAAAACTGATGCGTATCAAAAATCTGGCCATCTGACATACTGTACATCTATACAGAACATACATCTACATGAATTCTCCTCTTTTTTTCATAATTCTTCGTCATTCATATCCTAAGCAACAGATTGCTAGTTTATTGACATCTGCATTGTTATTCTTAAGATAAGATATGTCAAGCAGTTGTGAAATGTCAACAACGCATTTTAAAACAATCTTTTTACAGCAAGAACCACTCAATCACTCACAAGAAATTTTGCGATAAACTGATGGATGTTGTGGCAGGTTGTGATTCTACACACCCGGTCCCTTATCAGGCTAATCAAGCCTTCGAGGGGGATAAAGGCCGACTGTGGAGGATGGTGCGGGAGAGAGAGTTCGTTTACGGACATGTCCGTCATGTGTGTGTGTTTGTCTTTTGTTTAAGTTTATTATTAAAATATTATTTACATTGCCAAGCCGGTTCTCGCTGCCTCCTTTCCATTAAACTCCCTTTACAGACGGTTTTGTGAACTCACATTTTAACAATGTGAACATTAAAAAGGGGCCAGCTAAGATTTTAGCAACAAACGTGATACAAATGTGCTAAATTTTCTTTGTCGCTTTTGGCCTACCAAATGTACGCATGCTGACTCCGTTTGGGTGGAGTAAAGTTTACGAATTTTCCCTGAACCATTAGCTGCGCTAGTCAGAATGCATAACATGTGTTAGGAATACACTATTTTTGTAAATGCGCTACCCAACAGATCTCCGACTGAAGAGAGCAATATTTCAGCAAAACAGTCTGTCATATGACCCTCACTTCAAAATCGAGTTGTTGTTTGGAGTCGGCTATTGAGATGCCATCTTTATGCAATATCCTAAACTGACAAAAATTTTGAATAATCTCTAAAGCGTGAAGAATTCACAACACAGTAACTTCTAAAAAGTAGCCAAAAAGTATGTATGTTAATTACTGTATATGCTTTCCTCAGGTTTTCAGGACAGGTTTTTCATGTTGTTTCTGCATGTTTTTTCATGCATCGACAATATTTCCTAAGAGAACTTTCAGGCTGCCAATGCAAATTTTATGATATTCATCTTGTGTTTGTTCTATTTATATGTGCTAAACACGTTTCTTATCTGAAACGTGCATTTGCGTGACTTGGGCTTGATGTTTGTGTGAGAGTGTCGTAAGTCATCACAGACCACATGCACAAGTGATCCATCGACCTACCCATGCTTGTGGCATTGCATTGTAAAAATAAATAAGTGCATAAAGGGCAAATTATTCTGGATCTCGAATACTTACGGACAAATATGGACAAAGTTTCCCTGCTGTGTAATACACAATCTGTTCGAATTCACATTATGGAACTAACTGGCCTTGTTTTGCCTTCAGATGTTCCTAAAGATTAATCATTAAGAGATTGTTGAAAGGAAAACTATTTTTATTATGGAGTCGGAAACAAACATTTTCACTAGCACAGTCCAATCTCAGTAAAATGCTCTGCTCTGCTGTTTTATTCAGAAAGTTCCAGATGCTTAGATGATGAAACAATAACTTGTGTCCATGAAATGCAATTAAGTAGTCATGTTATATATTAATGAACTATTTGCAATGTAATTATTAGGGGTGTGGCGATTCACTCGCTTTCTCGATTCATCGATTACTAATCCTGCAGATTCATATGCATCGATCTTACAATTTGATTTTTGAATCGAGAACTGTTAGTGTGGGTAAATAATCTATTTAAACTGTTAAAAAAAAATCTAATGAATTCAGCAAATTGGTATATAATATTTTAGAATATATAAATATTAAATGAGTTACATGTGCAATTTAAATGAGATGGGCTTCATTCTCTTGGGCATCCTGGAGCGTTCGCCCTCACAGCTTTGCACTTTTCCATCACCCTTCAGGGGATCGCGCCTGCTCTCTGTTCCATTTGAAACTCTCACTGAAACTTTTTCTGAGCAGCTTTCCAAGTCTTTCAAGCACCTTATGTCTGACATCTCCTCCGGATGGCCACTATCTCATGAGAAAATGACGGCTCGCATAACACTCTTGACTCAAGCCAAACACGCTCAAACTATTTGATACAGCTGCCAACTCGTTGCATGGTCACTAGGGATGGAAATTTAGGGGAGCTTGAGGCAAAAATGGCATTAAAAATCATACAAATGCTCCCGAAATTTGAAACGTGGTGGCAAAAAAATACCCTTGTAATGAATGTGTTTTTTATTTGTAAGTTCTGATATAGTTGATGCAATTTTTGGGTGAGCTGTAAAACATTCTCAGACTTAAGAATGTATATTACTGAATTGATAAATTCATATTTTTACATAAATGGACAATGCACCGCTTGTTTTAAATTGTTAGAAATAATGATGTCCTCATGAAGGTAAAATTGCCCCTGAAAATCAAATACAGGAGGCAAATATTTACCCTAATGATAAAATAGTGCCATTTAACTGGTATCATTGTTTATCATATTATATATATATCATATTATATTACTGTATTACCAGTATTATTTTATAACCATTATTAGTATTAATATGCATTACTAATATATTCCAATAATACAATCTTTACTTGCATGGGGCATTGCTTTACAATCCAGTTAAACCAAAGAGTCCTAAATCCGCAAGCTTTTATTTTGGCGACATCTGTATGCGACATCTTTACATCTGTTCGTCCTCTCTGCACCTATTAATAGTGTTTTTCCAGCACATGTTCTGATCAAAGCCGTGCTTCGTCGTGTGAGCATGACCCCGGCACCTGAGTGATGCATCTGTACCTGAACATCTGCAGAAGGGACGAACAGCTCACAGCTGCAAGGTCAGATGTCCTTTGACCTTTCTCGCAGATGATCTGGGGTAGATTCCTGCAGGGAATGGCTGTCATGTCGCAGGGCTGCTGTGGGCCTTGACAAACATGCCCTAGCTATACCCTGACTGAAATGAGCCATATGGTGACCGATGCAGAACAAACACGTCCCATGTGCAAAGGTGTCTGGGCATCAGGGGTCTTCTACAGCAACACATACCGGCCACGTAACTTTCCACCAGCATCGTGTGCTAAAGCCCCAGCCTCATTAGTTATGGAGGAGGTAGAATGACCTCCATTTGAGACATGAGAGTGGCCAAGCATACTTTGACATTTAACGTAGTGGCAAAGATATGAGTGTGAAAAGGATTCGCTCAATTGATTTACATCTACAACTTTTATTGCAGTGGAGAATGAAGCACTTTCCACAAAATGGGAGCATAATAGGGCAACAGGTCCTTATTTCTTTCTTAGAAAATGGTCAGTAAAAACAGGTGCTAAATAAATTATATAATAAAAATAAATACAAATATTAATATAATATATTATACAGTTGAAGTCACATAGTTGTAGATAAATACATTTAAACTCAGTTTTTCACAAGTTCTGACATTTAATTGTAGAAAACATACCCTGCCTTAGATCAGTTAGGATCACTACTTTATATTACTTCATCGTGGCGCCATGCGGGGGTCTGACGTGTGAACAGCGAGCTCTGCGCACTTTGCTAGCTTTTAATTATTTTTGTATAATAAAACGATGAGATTTGATACACCCTGCTACATAACTGTTCTAAGAAGTCATGTCAAAGAATTCAAAATCCTCAGACTCTGGAGACACTAACGTGCTCAACCCCTGACAAGTCCGCAGACCAGGGACTCAGTTTGGACGGTGCGGTGGGAGAAATTCAATGGCAACTGTCCAGCATGTCTGTAATGCTGGTGAAAGTTGAGGCGGACTTGGAGGATCTTGCCGATTTTTTGCAGGTCATTAGAAGGATTAGGTCATCTGCTGCACTCATGAACAGCCGGCTAATTGAACATTCACTCGACTGTCTGAGGAAACATATTTTTTTTGTGTTGGTTCCGCTAGCAACTGGAGCTTGTTTGTGGAGGAATGCATCTTCGGGACATTTTTGTGAATTAATCTACTCATTCTTTGTGTTTACTCTGCCTATTGGCTGGAGTTCGTTTTACAGAGTATTTTCTGTTATGTAACTTTGCCTCACAAAAGCAGCACCGGACTCAAGCAATCCAATAAATTTGTCGCGGAGGTTTTCATAGGCGTACATGGACTGTTTGAGTTTAGAAGGATGGACGCCGGTTGGCGTGTGCGGGCTTAATGAGCATTCTTTGCTTTTATCTGTTTGTTTGGTTTGACTGTTGCCCTAATGTTGGAATGTGGTCTTTATAATCTTGTTTTTTTATAATCAATTTTTTCCTAATATGTCAAAATGTCAACTGTTAATATGAGTGGACTGTCTCTCTCTACATGGAATGTGAATGGGTTGGGGTACCCCATAAAAAGAAGGAAGGTTATTTCTTAAACATAAGAGTTTTTCTACAAGAAATGCATCTTCCCCCGCAGGAAGCTGAAAACTTTGGGAAGCTTTGGGGTGGACATGTATTCTTTAGTTCTGGCTTAAGTAACGGCAGGGGAGTCATTACACTGATAAGTAAACATCCACAATTCAAATGTCTCAAACAGATTAAAGATAAATTAGGAATTACACCACCTAGAGCAACAGTGACGCTTCTCAGGATGTGTAAAAATCTTGGTCTTGTAGATATTTAGAAACTTTTGAACCTATCTGGTAGGGACTATTCATTTTTTTTCATCAGTCCATAAGATTTATTTAAAAAATATAAGTCCCTCATTTAATCTGTTGTTGATTGCTCAATTTTAAACATTTTAGTCACAGATCACTCCCAGGTGAGTTTGGAGATGTTGCCATATATGGAGAAAAATAAATCATATAGTGGGTGCTTTAATGTATCCCTTTTGCAAAATCCTGATTAACAACAAATGTTAATGGCTGAAATCAATGTCTATATGGAGACCAAAAGGTCCCCAGTTTCTTCTGTGGGCATGGCTTGGGAGGCACTTAAGGCGTTTCGTAGGTATCGGATCATACAGTATGCATCATTCATCCAAAAATCCAAAGCACAAAAACTCGTGGAGTTGGAAGGGAATATTAAAAGTGCCGAGGCAGAGCTGAAGTGCCAAATGTCATATGATGGCCTCAGAGAATTGGCCTGATTGAAATACAGATATAATATTATTTTGTTGCGGAAAGTGGAGTTTTGGTTATTCAGGGCAAAACAGTCATACTTTGAGTTGGGGACAAAGCAGGAAAGCTTTTGGTTATTTCTGAGTATTTTTGGCTATTTTTGTGTATTTTTCTACCATTCCCTCAGTGAAATCTGCTGGTGGTGAAATAGTTACCTCAGCCATTGACATTAATAATGCTTTTAAAGAGTTCTATCTTGATCTCTATAGTTCTACGTCTTCGTCTACTGATGAAGATATTAGAAACTTTGTGGATCCCCAATTATTATTCCGTCTTGCCGTGGAACCATTAGCAGCTGCAATAAGAAAGGACGATGATTTTCCAGGGGTGGTGGCAGGAGGTGTGGTGTATAAGCTTTTACTTTAAGCAGATGATATTTTATTATTCTTCACCGACCCCACTAGATATATGCCTTGCCTCCACAGAATAATTAATTCCTTTTCTAAGTTCTCAGGATACAGAGTTAATTGGTCTAAATCTGAGGCTTTGGCTCTGATGGCGTACTGCCCAGTTATGGCTTTCCAGCCTTGTGTCCTCCATTGGCCTTACAGTGCATTAAGTATTTGGGTATTTTTTCCAAGCTAATTTGTCTGATTTATTTAAGTTAATCTTGACTCTTTAATTAAAAGGTTTGAGCAATGTGGGCAGGTGGGCTTCATTACATTTATCAATGATTGGTAAAGTTAATATTTTTCAAATTAATTGTATTCCAAAATGTAACTACTTGTTACAGTCTCTCCCTGTAGATGTCCCCCTCTCTTATTTCAAGCAATTTGAGAGCATAGCGAAGTCTTTCATTGGGAATGGTAAGCATCCTAGATTACATTTCAGTAAGCTGTATAGGCCAATTGACAAAGGTTGGCTAGGCCTACTCAAGAATTTGTGTTATTATTGTATTATTATGCATTCGGTCTCAGACATTTGGCTCATTGGTCGAATCCACCTGAAAGAGTCCTTTCTGGTTTTGTATTGAACAGGAAGTTCTCGCATTTGTAGTCTGTATGGACAAAAGTGTCCAGTGTTTAATTCGGATATTTATCTAAATGTTGCCTCGAGCTTATGGCTAAACCCCAAATTAGGTATTAATAAGTCCCCTTTCTGCTGGTCAGAGTGGATTGTAAGGGGGGTTACTACACTCGCTGACCTATATGAGAGTAGTGTGTTGAGAGCCTTTGAAAATTTGGTTGAACATTTTGGTATCACCAGTTCTCATTTATGTAGGTATCTACAGCTGCGCCACTTGCTCTGTACTATTTTGGAAATAGCATACACCCCGTAAAGCGACAGATGCTATGAGAGTGGTGATTACTGCTTTTGGAAAAGGTCATGAGGCATCAGTGTATTACTCCCTGTTAATTCTGAGTCTGGGGGACGGAGCCTCAACCACTCTCAAGAGATTATGGGAGAAAGATTTATGCTTGGAATAAGAGGAGGGAGACTGGGCTAGGATTCTAAAAAACATCAAGTCTGCATCTAGAGAGGCAAGGGTGCACTTTATGCAGTTATATATTTTACATCGGTTCTATTGGACCCCCTCTAGTTTGTATAGGCTTGGTCGTAAAGACACACCCACCTACTGGCAATGCCAATCAGAGGATGAAGACATAACCCATGTCTTTTGAGAGTGTTAAGATCCAGGAGATTTGGATGAAGGTTCAGAGTTTGGTGTGCAATGTATAAGGCACTTTGGTATCATTTTGCCCCAGACTCTGTATTTTGGGTGTTGGGGTGGTCATCGATATTGAAAATAGACACATAAAGAGTTGGGTCTTAACCAGTTTCATGTTCACCAGGCAGATAAATTTAAGGTGCGGGAGGTCGGCTGGAGCACCCTCTTTTCAGGATTGGTGTTCAGAGATGGAAAGGGTTGTGGCTTTTGAAGAGGGGTCATTTAGAAGAATGGGGAAGTATAGCTTGTTCGTGGAGAAATGGGGCTGGACTATGTCATTTATGGATGAGTGATTATTATTATATTTTTTATTTTGTGTGTGTCTATATCATTTACAACCACTGGGATGTTGTTGGGGCCAGGGTGGCATTGGGGATTGGGAGGGGGAAGGGTAATAGTGGGGGTTAATGTTGATTCTGTGTATATATGTTTTGTTTTTCTATGTTCATTTATGCGAATCAATATAAAATTGTTAATCTGAAAAAAGAATGTGAAATGTCAGTATAATAATAGAGAGAATTATTATTTCAGCTTATAGTTCTTTCATCACATTCCCAGTGGGTAAGAAGTTTACATACACATTAGTATTTGGTAGCATATGTTATATTGGATTGAGGCCAGGGCTTTGTGATGGCCACTCCAATACCTTGAGTTTGTTGTCCTTAAGACATTTTGCCACAACTTGAGGTATGCTTGGGGTCATTGTCCATTTGGCAGACCCATTTGCGACCGAGCTTGAACTTCATGGCTAATGTCTTAAGATGTTGCTTCGATATATCCACCTAATTTTCCTTCCGCATGATGCCATCTATTTTGTGAAGTGCACCAGTCCCTCCTGCCCCCCACAACATGATGCTGCCAACTCCATGCTTCATGGATGGGACGGTGTTCTTCGGCTTGCAAGCTTTACCTTTTTTTCCTCCCAACATAATGGTCATAATGGCCAAAAAGTTAAATTTTAGTTTCATCAGACCAGAGAAATGTCTCCAAAAAGTAAGATCTTTGTCCCATTTGCACTTGCAAACTGTAGTTTGTTTTTTTAATGGCCTTTTTGCAGCAGTGGCTTCTTCCTTGCGGAATGTCAATACAGGACTCCTTTTACTGTGGATATAGATACTTGACTCCCTGTTTCCTCCAGCATCTTCACAAGGTTATTTGCTGTTGTTCTGGGATTGATTTGCACTTTTCACACCAAACTACATTCATCTCTAGTCTCCTTCCTGAGTTGTATCAAGGATGCATGGTCCCATGGTGTTTATGCTTGCATAATATTGTTTGTACAAATGAACGTGGTACCTTTAGGCCTTTGGAAATTACTCCCAATGATGAACCAGACTTGTGGAGGTCCACAATTTGATTTCTGAGGTCTTGGCTGATTTCTTTAGATTTTCCCATGATGTCAAGCAAAGAGGCACTGAGTTTGAAAGTAGGCCTTAAAATACATCCACAGGTACACCTCCAATTGACTCCAATTAGCCTATTAGAAGTTTAATTTGGAATCATTTTCTGGAATTTTCCAAGCTGCTTAAAGGCACAGTTAATTTAGTGTATGTAAACTTCTGACCAACTGGAATTGTGATGTAGTCTATTCAAAGTGAAACAATCTGTCTGTAAATAATTGTTGGACATTTTCAAATTAACTATAGTTTGCTAATATGAAATCTGTGGAGTGGTTAAAAAAAATAGTTTTAATGACTACAACCTAAGTATATGCAAACTTCTGACTTCAACTGTATCTATTAGTTATCATAAAAATATATTTAAATGAATAAAAAACATGGCATTTGTGTTTCTAATGCTTTAAAAACAATTAATCGGACACCAAAGGATAGCATACATTATCTTCTATTTGGCAACTGAGAGTGGCCAAGCATGCAATGGGCCTCAGTGTATCAGCGAAAAGATGAGTGCAAAAATGGTTCACTTGATTGATTTACATCCCCAACTTTATTACAGCAGAGAATATGATGTAAATCATATGTACATGTGGCGTCCTTACAAGGGGGAAATTTGGAAATAATGGGACAGTAATCCAGGCGGCCAGATGAAGATGAGTATGGCAGAAATCCAACTCCAGCAATTACACCCTCCCTCACTGGCATGTCCCATTATACATGGAGAGCACAACCCAGACAGAAATACAGATGTTGGGTGGACAAGGAAGGGGGAGCAACAGTTGCAGAGATAAGTGCACTTTGACCTTGTCCCATTAACTTCCAACAGTGATGTCTGATTTGCGAACAAATTTTGAGTCTTCCAAAATCATGAAGCAGTGTTCATTCCTTTTTTTGGCAAAATTTCTCTTAGCTCCCCTCGAAAAGCAGCAAGTAACTAACATGTGTGACCCTGTTTTCTTGGCATGTTGTCCTTGCTGGCCCAGGTGGCAAGTATTAAAACATACTATTGCTATTTACGTGTAGTCCTACCGAGTCAATCAAAATGATTTATGCGTTGAACACAGTATGCTGACCCACAGGACTGAATCGAGACAAGTGATTATCTGATGTGGACAAGAAATCCCCACCCAATTGACTCGATCAAATTAGGTTTGATCAGAGTAGATTAACTAAAATGAAGGAGTAATGGGAAATGTAGACGAGGTGTTTGGCATCTAAACTTCAGACCCAAAAAGCTAATTTCTTTTCCAGCATTTGTCAAGTAACCAAAAAATTGGCAATTACAGTAAAATGGTGACTTTTGATCACTATTTCAATCTTTAAATTAGAAAAATTTGATAGCTCTTCCATTGGCTCTAGTTTTAATGTTTAGCAATCAAACGAATGATTTGGCCTTTTCATTTATTGACATTGGATGATGTCTTTCCTCTTTCAACTATTTAATGTCACAGACCTTTAACAGCATCAAGCCTGGTGCGCATTAGGGATGAGCACGAGTAATCGACTAATGGAGTAATTGATCTGCACCAGCTAGCTGAATGTAAAAAAATACTACTCAAATATAGCAAATTGATTTTCTTTGGTCATCTGCCTGCCACGAGCAACACTGAATAATACAATACTTTCCTTCTGAATCTTTCACCAAATCTTGCAGTTACAATTGAGTCCACTGGTGGGCGCTGTGGATGTGTGTAGCCGAGTTGTTGGATCAGAAAAGGCGAAATCATGGCATCTTTTTTAGCCAAGTGTGCAGTCATTTGTGGAAATCTTTGAAATATTTAGATTTTTATTAAATTACACTATCGGTATTCAGTTCTGATTGGAGTCATGTCTACCAATGGACAAAGATCTGCTATTTATGGTGCAAAGAAAATGCGAAGCGGTACAAGAATTTTGGAAGCTTATCAGACCAGTATGTGTATGAATAAAAACATGTGAAATGATACAAATGTGACAGCCTTTTATGTAGACTCTGAGTTTAGATGTGTGTGCATTACCCTAGTGCCATCAGCATTGGTTTCTATGCAAGCAATTTCAAATGTTTTTACTGTTATTTTTAAACCGTTTTCACCATTGTTATTAATGCATATTTTTCATCTTGTACAAAATGTATAAAATAAAATGCATAGTTTGTTATAGTTAGCTTATTTTGAAACCATTCTTGGTAATGTTTGCATATAAAACAAAAGTAATTATATGTTTTGTGTGATTTCACGATTGCCATGCCATTTGCATCTCACTGACATTACAGTTGCATTGGAAAAATTTAAACCCCAATTATTTTAGAAGTACGGTAAATGTCCTTCATGACAACAAACATGTAAAATAAAATAAATAAATAAATAAAATAGGTTAAAATATTATAGATGAAAATGATTTATTAATTAGAAATAAATAAATGTTATGTGAATCTGTAGAATGTCCACATGGCATTAGCATAGACACTATCTAGCCAAATTTTATGTTTGTAAATTATATGACGAACCCTCAACTCTGTTACTTTCAACCCTGTAACTCATTCAAGAATAAAAGGGTTGAGTAAAGGGGAAAAAAAACACTTGATAACGATTTGTAGTTTGGGAATAAAGATCAAGTCTTACTCTATTTTTAACCCTGTTACACAATATTCAACCTTTACTTCATTGCTTTAACACAAAACTAAAAATTAAATCAATCCTGTTTTCGATCACATTTTGTCCATATTTAATTTTTTACTACACAATGTAATTTTTAGGCCGTAAAATGTTGCAAGCCAGACTTTTAATAGCATGAGTCTCGTGTTCCTTGCTACTGTTCCTTATTCTAGCAGAGAACCACTTATGTGCACGTGAAAGGACTTGTGACTGACTAGTAAAACAACAAGTAACAAAAAAGGGACAGTTATTGCAAAATGGTTAGTTTATGCCAGCCGATGGTCCTTTATCAGAATCCATACTGTCAAAACAATCCATGCATTTGCTGAATGTTCAATGTTCAATCATCATCCATTTTCTTTGTCAATGTTCTAACAGCTTACCTCTCTTGAACCTGAACAACTAGAATCCAGGTTTCCTTAATTGAAAGATCAGTTAATATTTAACTTTAAAATGAAGAAGTGTGTTCAATAGCATATTAGTCTTGGCAGTGTTATGAAAATGCACTGGTATCAGGTGAACAGGTAGGGCATGGCTCCAATAATAACTTTCCAGCAGTAATCTACCCTAGCACAAAACACTGACGACACACACACACCTGTCAAGCACACTAACTGTGCCCTTCATCATTACTCTTAAAGCAGTCGTTGTTGCTCAGCTGCAAACTGTGGAAGAATAAAAAAATGAGAAAAGGCAGGCGTAGTATGCATGCATCTCAAATATCAATTGTTCCCTTTCATTGGGTTCCTTGCATGGCATTTCCAAATCCCATTTGAATGTCTAATAGAAGACATTATCTGTAATCAAGAGTGGCTAAACACAATAAATGTGACAGCCGAATGCTCTGGAGCCTGACAATGTGAAGGTTACTCAAGAACAAGCCTGAGTACAAAGACTTCAACTGATAATGCTCGTTCACCGAGCTCATTAAACCAATGTTAATGCGCTCATCTCGACAAAATGATCCCGTTGGCTGGATCAAAACAGCTATGGCTGATGCAAACTAGAAGAACACCTAGCATTAGCAGATTTCAGGGCATTAGCACCTTGTTTTGGATGTAGACAGACATAATACGTTGTTACATATTCTTCTTTCGGCTGCTTCCATTAGGGGTCGCATTTTGACAATGTTACTGGTTGAATGTTTATGACAATGCTACTTTTTATGAGTTTATAACAATGTTACGTTACAATTTGAGTTTTTGACAATGTAACCGGTTAAAGGTTTACAGCAGTGCTACTCATAACGAGTTTGAGTTGACGCAATGTTATTGTTATACATTTTCATAATGTTATTGTTATGAGTTGTTTCTTGAATAGTGTAACTTGTTTAGAATGTTACTCGTTTAAAAAAAAAAACTTTGCCTTATACAAACTAGATAATCTAGTTTTAGCAGGTTTCAGGGTGATACCCATTTTTTGTTGGAGAAAGACAGCTAAGTTTGCCTAAAGGTTGCGCTGCTTTAATAGTAAAAAAAATAAGAACTTCTTTTTTTTTCGTAGAAGAGAAAAATGATTACTGTGGTGATCATGTTGTGATCATGCTACTTTTCAGCCTCTTTTCTCTCTGAAGAAAACCATAAATAATTGAATAATCAAAGTAGAAGAGACCAAAAAGCATTTGTTGGAGCAACAAATACTGAAGCGAAAAGGCAATCAAAACAAAAGTGGAAGTGAGAACAGGCAGCACTATTTATAGCCTTAAAACTGATGAAACATAACACAAAGTCTCTCTTCTCTATCTCCCACACAGACGCAAAGAGAGTGGGGTAAAAAGTCAACAATATGCCCTGACTGCAGTCTTTCTCTCAAACATTAAAGCAATCATTGGGTCTAATGCAGGCGGAGGAGATAGAGGCCTCGTGCAGGAGTAGAGGCGGGGGTCTCCTGTCTCAGATAAATGGGTACTGAATTCTGATTACAGCCACCTAATAGAAAGTAATGAGAGTGGCTTATGCTCCGCTGCCTTTTGCTTTCCTGGCCACAGCGGCGAGCGCTCTCCACTAAAGGCCAAAGCACTGGTGTGCTGATTGGGGCTGACACTGCGGCTGAAGGGGATAGACAGATATAGTGATAGCGAGAAAGAGAGAGAGAGAGAGAGAGAGAGAGAGAGAGAGAGAGAGAGAGAGAGGGACATGCAGAAGAAAGAAGAGTGCAGAGGAAAGGTGCTTCAAAGAGGGTACGCACCATCAATCCGGCTGACCAGCTCCTCCAATGCTTTTACTTTCCTCTGGATCCCCGGCTGGGCAAAGGTGTAGTTGTCCTTGATGAAAAAAGAGAGAAAGATAAATAAAAAAAAAGGCGTATTACATTTTTTACAGAAGTTTCTGATATTTTCAATTGCTCTGAGTAGAGGTTGACCAATAGTGGATTTTGTCGATACTGATAACTAATGTGATGGGAAAGGCTGATAACCGATTAATTAGTCGATAGATTTTCAAACTGATTTATAGAATGTCAAAAAACTATGGCAGGCACAGACAAAGAGTCCTAAATAAATAAAATCCCAGATGCATTTTATTGTTCAAACAAGATTTGGTGCATTATGCTGAATTTTTAAGTATAAACAAGTCTGCAACACACAGGGGACTCTTATTTCGAATTAAATTATCTAATTTCGCACAGATTAATCAGTAAAACTGATATTTCGGTCTACCTCTAGTTATGAGTTAACAACAGCGTCACACATTGCGTTTAAGTTAACAACGTTACTCGTTATGATCGCTTTACTCGTTACAAGATCAGTATGACAATGTCATTTTACAAGTTTGAGTTTACAAGGTAACTCATTATGAATATGAGTTAACGGCAACGTTAAACAATGTTACTGAGTAAACAATATTACTCTCAGATGTTGTAACAAGTTCAGTTTGACATCACCCATTATGAGTTCAGTATGACAATGTTTGATGTAATGACAGTGTTTCCCATTATGAGTCTGAGTTTCGGACTAATTTACAGAAATGTGACTGGTTAAGAATTGGAGTACACGCCACTGTTACATTACGGGTTTATAATAAATATTGTTACGAGTGAATTTACAACAATATTACTTGTTATGAGATTTAGTTCATCACATAGTTACACATTACGAGTTCAAGTTCATGACAAAGTTACTCGTTACAAGTTCAGTTTTACTGTGTATATACATGTATACATACATATGTGTGTGTGTGTGTGTGTGTGTGTGTGTGTGTGTGTGTGTGTATGATAATTCTATATTAAATAGTGACTATCATGATGTAATTATCTGGATTTGCATTACAAACTACTGCATAGTACTACATTATGTGAAATACCTAAAAACAGGTTATAATGTAGTTACATAATTTTATATTACTGTATATATTATACATATATTTAACTCTCCTCTACTTTGCATTCCTTTTTTTCTTCAATACTGACCCCACAATTCACTTTGCGGTTGTCTGTCTTCTGTGTGTATGTTTAATGTTATATACTGCATGTTAATAATGCTTATATCCCCTGTTATGTTACGGAGCAGTTTTTTTGTTGATTTCAACACTGTATTGTATTGACTATATAAGTACCTACACTGGCCACCAAAAGTTTGGAATAATGTACAGATTTGCATTTAAATGGTACTTTTACTCAACAAAAAAGGCATTCAACTGATCACAATTTATTGTCAAGAAATTAATAATAATAAAAATTTGAATAAAAGTCTTCAGTTTTATGGCAATTTCATGCATTATATAACCTTCATTCCTCAAAACAATGATTGACTGATGAGTTTCTAGAGAAAGCCGTTTCTTTTGTGCCATTTTTGACCTAATATTGATCTTAAGACATGGCAGTCTATTGCATACTCTGACAACTCAAAACAAACACAAAGACAATGTTAAGCTTCATTTAACCAACCAAATATCTTTCAACTTTGTTTGAAATAATGGCAAGTGCTTTTCTAGTACCAAATGATTAATTTAGCATGATTACTCAAGAATAAGGTGTTGGAGCGATGGTTGCTGGAAATGGGGTCTGTCTAGATTTGATCAAAAATGACTTTTTCAAATAGTGATGTGCTGTTTTTAACATCAGTAATGTTCTGACTATACTTTGGGATCAGTTGAATGCCACTTTGGTGAATTAAATTACCAATTTCCTTCTAAAACAGCAAAATCTGTCCATTATTCCAAACTGCAATGTTACTCATTACGAGTCTGTTTGACAATTCTACTTAAGACTTTGCATTGATAATAGATATGGATTCGAATTCCCCGCAATGTTACATGTTAAGGGTTTGACAACAGTTGTTTTGAGTGAATTAAAGACAATTTTACTTTTTATGAGTTCTATGACAATATTACTAGTTATGAGTTCTAGTTCACAATGTTATTTAGTGCCCAGCAAAGTCACTACAATATTACTTTTGTGAGGGATAGGTTACACCTGTTGTGAACTGACAAAGATTTATTGTAGCATTTCTAAAAGTTTTTACAGATGCAACATATACAATATATTTCTAATACAACAATTAAGTATTGATTACATAGTAACTGGTCAGAGGAGGAGGAGAAGAGAACACAGTAGAGACAATGTAGAGATAAATAGAATAACACAAATACAGCCCACATGTATGACCATGTACACAAAAGCACACACATCAGCGCCCATTCACACTGGGAAGAAAATCTTGTGCTGGCAGTGCTATACTGCATGCTGGGAATAGTGATCCCTATAATTAAGTGATCGTATTCATCAAGGTCCTGTGGCCCATAGTGCAGCTTAATTACCACATTCATTTCAGCCTACATTTAAGGTCCTTTCTTGATCAGACAGCTACTTAAAAGACCCCAACCCACCTCCATCTATCCCTAAGCCTCAGGAGGGCTCCCTTTGCATTACCGTTGGAAAAAGCAATACAGTCTTCAGAAACCGAGCACAGGTTGAGTCGTCGAGAGCCAGCATAAAGCAAGCAGTGGGTTAGGGATGATAAATTGGGTGGTTTTCTACACGGCGATTGTCAGGTGTGAATCTGTTCAAGAGACGCTGAAGACTCATCATTCAAAGCTATAAGAGCGAGGAAGTGAAGGAGGTACACAAACAAAGCAAGAACAGACTGAGTGTACAAGTACACATTATACGTGGGAGGGATATTCATCCGTAAACAGGTCCAAAGACACCCGCTGTGAAAACAGCCTCCAAAACTGAACTCTGTGAGAAGTTGCACTGTGTGAAGGGGCAAGTTAATCCTTGGAAAGGACATTTAAACGTGTGTAGGACAAAGTACAGCAAGTACAAACAATTGCCAAACACATTTAGCAGATTTTTTGGGTAGTCTTCTCATTTACTGAAATGCATGGCTGGATAGAAGCTGCATTTAATATTGAAATGACCGCCATTATGTGCATGGGAATGGCTTCATTGGACAAATAGAGAGAGGACAGTTTGAGTGACACTAATGGTGACACCTTATCAAGTGATCTGAGTTATATCATACTTAATGGGAACACCTTCATGAGAACACTTGAAGCTTAAAGTGCATTTACTGGCCAACCAATCTGTAACTGACTACTTACTTTAAACAGGCATCAAGTCTTGTCCCGTGCATCAAATTGCACTGATATTAGTATTATCTCAATGGCTTTAAGGACAATTTCCCCAATCAATTTTCACTGGATGAACTAAGTGGCTCTTTGAGGGACCCAAATTTGTCAAGAGATAATGATTGTGGAAGAGGTAATTATACACTTTGGACAATTACCTAATTGCTCGCCAAATATCGCCTCTGCGTCTCAATAGCCCCAATAAGTGCATGTCTTTTGGACGGAAAACAAAAAGAAGCATATTCTTAATCAGTCAGTAACTTGCAAAGGCATACAGACAGATATTGCATGTTAGTGTGCAAACAGGACTGTGGCTCCATCTTTGATGAAGCTTCAGAGATTCAGGATGCTTTAATGTAGCCTGGGAGCAGCTGAGGCAGCAAACACCCACGAGGGGAGAGAAGTCATTAACCGATAAACAATTCCGGCTGTCCTTCAGGCTCAGATGTGCAGCCTCGGCTCTCCAGAGGTGCCTTAGATGAATACATGAATAGCTGGATCCTACCCATTAAAACCATCCTTCTCTTCTTCGGTGTGACCTGAAAACAGGACTTTCAAAGAGGCAGCACAGATGGGGCGTCGGCGGCCGAGTCCGTGCTTGGCCTACTTTCACAGGTCTGCACCTAATCTTCAGTTGGAGCACTGACCCTGGAGGATGCTCGTGGCTCAGTGAACATTAACGCTACATACCGGGCTAATCTATCTCTGCAGGAGAGAGTTAGGGCAAAGCATTCGTGCTGTGGGGAAAGGGGCGAGAGTCAAGACTCCAGCTGCAGTCACAATCAGGTCAGATCGGAGCGGACTTTAGTAGGGCATCTAATAGGTGAAACAAAGATCTTGGCTTTCATCGCCTACTACCTACAGTGTATGCTATCAGACTAAACTGCCTCAGTCATAACAAACCAATGGATTAAAATAAAAAAGGGACTACAGCTGGACTAGTTTAGGGACTAGTTCAATTACCAGTTTAATTAAGTTTCTTCTCCAAAATGTTTCAACAAGGGTTGGGAACAGAGTACCGTAACCACGTGGTTTAATGACTATCGATTCAGTAAGCAAATATCCGATGTGGACGGGAAACTGTGCAAATACTCAATACTGAGAGCGTTTCCAGCACTACCATTCAGTGGCACTGCAACAACGCTGCTGAATTAGCAATGTGAAACAAACAGCGATAACACTTTAGTGCAAGTGCCAAATTAATGACTCTTATGAGCCAGTTCTTTTTCATCTATAGTGCGATGAAACACGACCAGTGTAGCCTAGTCTCAGCTTCAAGTGTTGTCCGATACACAAAAAGATGACGCTTATCAACGGTTGTTTTTAGTGAATGGAAAACTTTCTGAAGTGTCATTTAGGTAAATAATTTGGTCATGTCCAACTCAAAAAGAACTGTTACTATGTTATGTGTACTTAAGGCTTGAAACTTAAATCAGTAATTTGGTTGTTCGTATGATTATAATTGATATAGTTATAGATAGCTACATATTGAGCTTTGAATTAAAATATATTAATTAAAAGTCTTGAACACATTTTGCAAGAATATGTTCTGGTAAAATATATAACAACAGGTTATAGGACTGCTGAGAGCCAGTAAATCCAATTAGAATTGCATTTCTTATTTCCAAATTAATCTTTTTCCTCAAACGTTTAAAATAATGGTTAATGGAGCCATAAAGGAACTGGAATCATTAAGAGGAATCGGAATCAGAACCGTAAAATTTCTAACAATTACCATACCAAGTTTTGACACACGTAAATGTCATTTTGTGTCAATGACGTCAAACGTCATGCAACATCACAGTATAACTTTATATTGCAGATGCGAATGCAAATGCAAATGAAATTATAAGTGAACCAAAACATATTTTTCAGTCTAGTCCTTATGCAAAGCTATCATGTGGCTTCAGAAGTCTTAACAGCATAGCACTTTTTGTTGTAATTGCCATTTTTAATGGTTCTTTTGGTGTGTGTGTGTGGGGGGGTCTGCCCTTTTTGGAGCTTGAAAGATATGGCATGTCAGTCAAATCATATTCATAACATTTATGGGCAGCTATTTTCAGTGATGCAAGTACAGCTCATAGCTACTCAAATTAGGAAAGACACATGCATGTTTTATGGTAAACAAATAGGTGATTACGTCTGTAAACCGTGAGTTGGGGCTTTCATTCATACAACAGTCACGAAGAGTGCAAAATCCTAATCATGATTTTTAATGATAACTTGTAAACCTTTAAAGAGAGACCTACCATGAGCTCTAGGGTTGTTACTCGATGGTATATGCTTCTGTTTAGTAATCAGTCTGAACATTTTAAATATTGGAATTACTGGTGAAGAACTACACTACCCATTAACTTTGAGAAAGACACACCAATCAGAATAGTTGGGGCAAACCACAATAAGCAAGCTCAGCAGTGACCGCCCACTTTTATGACACACCGTGAATGGCGCAATTGAGTCGGTGTACCTACACTCTCCAACTACTACTATATATGTATGAATATTTTGCAATGAACATAAATATATTATTTCTATACTTATAATGAACATCCTTAAGGAATAGTTTAATATACTCCCATCTTTTTTCATTCTTTTCCATCATTCACAATAGATTTATTCCCTTCATTAACAACGATAAGTAGACAATCTTGTACCTTTGTCTTTGTCCAACGATCAGTCAACATGAACACAATGGTGGGCAGAGTTATTAGAGAGCTGGTTCAAACTTACCTACATTTGTATGACTGTTCACATACAGACTTTAAGAACCTGCCAAGTTTTTTTTTTCAGGAATCACATCTACTCAAATGCCCTTTCACTCTGTTGTTGACATGCTGCTTCACTCATGTGTCGTCTGCAACCGAAAGTCATCCACACATCTGCTCAAAGTAAGATCTGCCTCTCTCATCATCATTCTTTTGTTTGAATTCCACCCATCAACACCCTTTTATACATCCAACTTTGCAGTACTATCAGTGTCATCCAAAATTATATGGCCCCATAGAGTACTATGTGCATTAGTACCATGAATGAAAAATGTAAACATTACAAATTACACATTATCTACAGCACATTTATTACTTTTACTAATCATCGAGTAGTTAAAACAAGTTCTTATACTAATATTGTGTAAATTCTACTCATAGAATGAAGCATGAAGTTATTGAGAACACATTTTAATGTCATATTAGTTGATGCTGTGCATGTAGTCTTGAGCGTCCTCATATTTAAATGTACTTCTAAATCCTCCTCCAGCAGTGTGGCCAGTGTCTGAATGTTCGCGCAAAGAATGTCGCTGCTCAGCTGCTTCAAATTTCTTTTTGGCTCTGAACGAAGAAGCACTTTGTTGTCAGTGTGTCGGGCCTTAAGTGTATGCTAACAGGCAAAACTGACTCCAACAACACTCCAATGGGGTACAGGGCGAAAGGGACTATCAGTTAAATGTCGTTTCTCTGCTGCTTTACTCTGCGAAATTGCCCTGGAGACAACTTCTGATAAGAAATCCATTGGATGGAAGGAGCTAAACGAGCTAAATGCTTCTTGTTCTCGAACCTTGTACGTCATGTTCAGGCGGCACATGGATGCAATGCAATTACTTCTGAGACAGAAAGAGTGGGTCAGTCTTAAACATGCATTAAGCCAGCCCAGAGACCTCCGTAATTACATCTGCATTATTAAAGCACCCGTGCCTTAATGAAGTGCAGGTGCTCTAACACTCAGAACCCTGGGAGCTGTAAACAATCGGGTATCCACAGCAATATCATTAACTGGCCCTCAATCAAGCTGAAAAGATCCTGCCATCTCGAAAAGGAGGACAAGGAAGGGTTTGACTTACACCTCTATAACATGATGTGACAGAAAGGGCTCTGAAGATACACACAGGTGTTAAATTTATCTTTGGCACAATTTCGCGACACTCTCTTTACAACCGCATTCTCTTTTCCAGGGATTTTTCCGAAGCTTTGGCGCAGGAGCACATTTAAGCTTTGTGGCATCCCTTTTTACTTGCTCCTCCTTTGATCCGGTAAAGTGATTGGAGCTTCCCAACTAAAGCTTTTTGGGTGGACTTAATACTCTGCAAACTGTCCATCACTCACCTTCAGTAGATCACTAATCTTCCTTTGACACTTGCTACAAAGGGTCTGATTTCTCTGCTGTATGAAAAAGAATGAAAGAAAAACAAAAACGAGTGATCTTGGATCAGTAGAAGAGGATGTCAACTTCTCTGTGATAGAGCAGGTGACAATCTGAAAGGACGAAGGCCAGTCATTTGATGAGAAGTGGCTGGAAATTTATGCTTGATGCAAACAACAAGCCCGCTGAAGAGTCTGGAGCTGTGATGACAATCTCTCATAACCCAAGCACATAATAATACCTCAGGTCCATGTTATTCATGGAGAAGAGAGGTATTTTATGCTCTCTCTGTCTGCTGATGCCTTTCCATTAGTCTAAGCAGCTCTCTTTTCCTCTCTCAATTGCTCCTGCTCTTCCAGGCAAAGCTGGATCAGAAATAACCCAGCGACGCAGAGAATGAACATCCAAGATCATGAGCTTATCTTCAGAACATCTCAAAGTCAACGACTTGCATAACGTCTGTGTATACTGCTTCCCTGGTTAACTCTTTTTTTTCTTTTCTTGATCATACACTCTTCCTTCCCCTTCGATCAGTCTTAAAGAAATAGTTTACCCAAAAATGGAAATCCTCTCATAATTTACCATCCCAGATGTGCATGACTTTTGTTCTTCTGCAGAACACAATCAAAGATTTTTATTAAAATATCTGTTTGACTTAAAATGCAAGAGAATGGTGGCCAGAACTTTGCAGCTCCCAAATTCACATAAAGGAAACAATCCACACGACTCCAGAGTTTAAATCCATATCTTCAGAAGCAGGTGTAAGCGAACAATATTTCAGTCATTTTTTTACTCCAAATCTCCACTTTCACTTTCAGATGTGAAAGTGAAAATAAAGACTTAAGAAAGACTGAAATTTGAATCTTTTCCTCACCCAAACCTATTATATCGCTTCTGAAGATATGAATTTAACCACTTGAGTCATATGGATTACTTCTATGTATCCCTTATGTGATTATTACAATGCAACTGATCACCATTCAGTTGCATTGTAAGGACTTTATTTCTTCTGCAATACACAAACAAAGATTTTTAGAAGAATATCTCAGCTCTATTGGTCCATTGAATGCAAGTGAATGGTGGCCAGATCTCTGAAGGTCATAAAGGAGGCATAAAAGTAATACCTACGACTCCAGTGGTTAAATCCATGTCTTCAGAAGCAATATAACAAGTGTGGGTCATATATCTCTTCTGAATATATGGATTAAAAAGTCAAATGGATTTATTTTATGCAGATGTATGTGAATTTTGAACCTATACAGTGCTGGCCACCAATAATTTGATTACTTTATTGATTAATTCATCAAAAATCACTTTGCTTTAAATTACTTTCTAAAAGGTTTATGAATTCAAAACAAATGTCTATATTTCCCCCTTGATTTACACATATCCTTCAGCTGTGGCAGAAATGAAAACAGGCTTATACATTCATAATTTAAATGTATTGCATACACAATTTATGTGTAATCCCAAGTAACATTCAGCCAGGCATACACCTCATTTATCTCTCAATGATAGGTCTGACAGAACCAGAAATATTTCTCATATTCTATAACTCTGCTATAAACGGAATGGAATCTACATCAACATTATTATATTTGTTTCCCTCGCACAAACACGGGATACATGTCCCATGGTTACCAGAGCCTGCTGGATCAAGCTCTGGTCTTGCCTGATGTCCGACTCCCACATCCACGTGTCGCCGAGTGATGACTAACTGCAGCCTGTGCCAGCCAGATATCACTTCAGTCTACTAAGATGGACTCCACGGAGGATGAATTGATGCCAACTCCAACCATACTACATGTGCCATTGCCTGAACCTCACTGAAATGACCGGCCACATGAACTGCTATGCAGACCATGGTCAAATGATGGACTACGCTGTTAAAATGGAATGCATAGACTATCAATTAATTGCCAACAAAACCCTTCATCAGTCAATTTACAAAGGACAATTGCATCTATGTGAACTTCTGAAGTTAATCCAGGATGGACTTCAAACATTAGTCATTAATCTAAAAGTTCATAAAATTTTTTTTTTTTTTAAACACTGTCCCTTAACACTTAATAGTTTAATCATTTTAAACCATGACTTGCACTATACATAAGTAATATTGGCATTACATTCATGCTGTTTAGCCAGAGGGGAACTTTCTGTTCTACAATTTTCTGTTAAAGCCTGATTTTCTATAAAGCTGCTTTGAAACTATGTGTGTTGTTAAAAGCACTATACAAATAAAAATGATGACTAATATTAGTATAATGTGTAACCAAAGTAATGTACTTTAAAGTAATTACCTTGATTGAATGCAAGTAACTGTAATCTGACTACACATAATTTAAAATGTAGTGCATTCCTCTACTTTTTGACATAAAAGTAATTCAATTACAGTAACTAATTGCTTTGTAATCAGATAACACCCAATACTGGATACAATACATACGATACCCAATGCCAAGCAAATTTAGATGTGAACGAGATTACAGAGCTTTGGCAGAGAGGAAGAGAATCAGTACATATTGAGTTAAATATTGGCCTGTTCAACAAAGTTATCGCAAAGTAACAGCACATTAAAGCATTACATAGACTACTTTTGTTGTGTTTTTCATTCAAACTGTCCTCATATGTTAAGATCGTTTACTCCTTTTGTGTTGTATGAAAAAGTATACAGAAGTGAGTAAAAACATTTTCATACTTGAGGAGAACTATTTCTTGAAGTTCTTTATCTCTCATCTATTCATTACTTGGCATATCAATAAGAAGACCTTCATGTTATCTTGATGAACCAAAAGAGACTTGAGAGAGAGTGCATTTGTATAATACGTCAGCATACTCATGTTATTGTGGCCAAGGGCTGATGGATCTGCCTGTTAAAGATGTGGTTCAATGGGTTAGTCCTATTGTGTGTGTGTGTGTGTGTGTGTGTGTGTGCTTAGAGGAGCATTAATGAGGGAGGTTATGTGGCAGGAAGGATATGAGCGACAGGCTGCTCTATCAGACATCTGACTGAAGGGCTCAGTGATCTGTGACGGAGGCATACGGCTGTCAGTAAAAGACGGACAGGAGAGAGCAGCAGCCAAGCAGAAAACTCAAGCTTTTACTGCTGCCACTTCCCCAAGAGTGGCTGATTGAATATAATTGGCACGGGGACAGGAGAATAACACAAGGCCCCTAAACAAAGAGCGGCCCCTGCTGAAGCCCTCGTGCAACACTGATACACGTATGGAAAAAAAAAAAAAGATCTTTGCATTCAGTGGCTGTATCTGCTCCGAGTCACATTATCCCTCATGTGATGAGCCAAAATTCAAGACAATAGCCCCCCTCTTGCTTAAACAACAGTTCAGAAAATTGCCTGACTGTGCACAGAGGCATCTCAACCCAGGGGGATTTGGGTAAAATTACACATTGGCCAAACACTGTGTTCTTCACGGAGAGAGAAAAGAGGGAAAAATATTGAGGGAGATGGAAGGAGATACGTCTAAAGGGCAAATAAAAAAAATCAAATAAAAAAAAAATCCATGTGATATTTCATTGCAAAAACTTGATTTCATTGAATTGCTTCCCTTATCTGTGAATTAGGCTTAGGGTTAGGGTAAGCCTTAGGGTAACCCCATCTCCAAACTCCTGTAAATCCCTAATTATTATTAGGGAAGGGAACCTGGAAAAAAAACGGTTCTTTTTCGGAACTGGTTCAATTTATTTTATACCTCAAATGAATGATTTGCATGACTTTTGGTTCCGTTAATGCTTCTCAAATGTGCATTTTTCCGCCCATGTAGACAGAACACTGTACTAAAATGCAGTAATATACTTTGCGATACTATGCAACACAATTCAGCGGCAGTACTGCCTCTCTGCTGAATCTACAGTGCAAAATACACATCCGATTCATGAATGAATGACTCCAATGAGCCAGTTCTTTTGAATCTACAATGCAAAACATAAAGTGCAACCAATGTAGTGAGATTCCCAAACAAATCACTCCATTGAGGCGATTCTTTTGAATCTACAGTGAAAAACACAACACAACCAGTGTAGACGATTCATGAACAAATTACTCAAATTAGCTGATTCTTTTGAATCTTCAGCGCAAAACATTCAGCATGACCAGTGTAGTTTGATTCCCGAACAAAGGCTTCTTATGAGCCAATTCTTTTGAATCTACAGCATGAAACACAGCACAACCAGTTTATGAATGAATGACTCAAATAAGCAAAATATACAGCACAACTAGTGTAGTCAGATTCCCAAACCAATTATTCTTATGATATAGTCTACTTTTGAATCTACAATGAAACATACAGTGAAGTGAAGCCAGTGTTACCACAGTTTCTAAACAGTTTAGCGTGCTTTCAGCAATTTACAAAGCCGATTCAGGTGTCTGGTATGCAGTAGTCCAGTGATGCGGTACAGTCCCAGTAAAGTATGGCAGATCATGGTAGTCCTAGCACCTAATATTCAGAACTGACCCAAAAGATTGAGAACTGCAGCATACATTTTGCAGATAATGCATGCAAATAAACCAAGATCAGCATATGCAATTCACTCTTAGAGAATTCCCGCATGAGTGACTCATGAGCACTGATCTGAAGGTATAAGTAGCTGTGGTCTGGCTGGTATGCTGTAGTGTGGCTTGGCTCTAAATGCAGGTCTGATGGACAACTCGGACACTTTGCTCAGAGAGGCTCCCAGCTGATCAGGATGAAAGAGGAAACCGCTTCATCTGGATTGCATTACAATCCCTGGGGCACACGGACCAATTCATTACTTGCATTGAGATGCATTACTTGCAAGAAGTCTCCCATCTACTGTAAGCATTTTAAGGATTGCGGATCATGTGTTGGAGGCTGGATCTTGACTAGGCATAAGCATTAAGGATCAAAGTTTAATCAATAGGTGGAAGAATACACTGGCAGGCAATTATCTAAGGATGTGTCAATGCAATCCGCAGATTCGCTCTTCCTGTCAATAAAACTGTTCAAACAGAGCAAGGGACCAGTTGGCCAAAACAAACTGTTAAGGCCTCAGGCCCCATTTGCTACAGTGTTCTCCACAATCGCGTGCAAATATTTTTTAGATTATCAGCAAATCGCAAGCTTCACTGGCAATTAATTTGTCCTGGCTGTTTAAGCACTTTCGAGGATGGTGGGAAGGGGGGTGACCTGGTTGGGGGAATAACAGATGAGAGTGAGATAATAAAACAGACCATTTTCCTACAGGCCTGCTCTCTGGTTAATGCATCATAGACCATTTACCTTCAGTATTTATTGCCTATGCAATGCATCCAATGCATTAAAATGTCCTAATGACCACTAGTGGGAAATACAACGATATTTGCTTCTCTTCAGTAGATGAATGATTAACAAGTTCCTTTTCTTCATTCTTTAACCAATTTCACACATTCCATTGCTGCATTTGACACCAAGCCCCAAGAGCTGCAAGGTGCAAAATGGTCGCAAATGGTATAATTTCTTTTTAAATTGGCATACAGAGAAAAAGAGGGAGGGAGAGTGTGGGGGAAGCCAGGGAGGGAAAAATAGGCTAAATAAGCAAGAGGATCATTAATATAACTGAAGGTGCATTTTACTGACAAAGGGCCTCAAGAGGCACCTATTTATTTAGGAAATTAATAAAAGCGAGCTTTTGCCCCAGTGTAAATGCCACTTTCTGTCCACAGCAGCAGTTCTGGGCCCGCCCCGCTCCCCTCCACTATTCATCTGACCTTGGTTCTAATTGTGCGGCACATCCCCGGGTGAGCATGTTTCCCCCTAATGGTTTATAAACAATTTTAAAGGGGCTAAACTCGTCTACAACCTTAATTAGTTTATGGTCCTCTGGCTCACACCCCTAAAACCCTTCGATTCTGCCACTGATGAAGGAACCAGTAGGAGGTCTAGTACTGGAGCATTAACCTTACTGAGGGGGACAATTTACAAACTACTGCACTTTTTTAGCCTTCCTCTGTAAAGTGTGCATAATAGAGTGGACTTTATGGTTCAAAATGTGACAAATATATAATGTATATCACAAAAGAGAAATGTAGATTATTTTTTTTAATAACAGTACCCACTCTCTCAAGAGGCACACTCACAAGGGACACACTACTTTTCTATGCCATGTACATAGTATGTAGTCATTTAGTGGACACTTTTGCCAAAGTGACTTACAGTACATTTGTTGGAGCAACCTGAGTTCAAAGGGATATTCTGGGTCATATACAACTTAAGCTCTATGGACAACATCTGTAGCCTGATGTCGTGTCAGAGCTGTGGTGTCACCTACATTCTAGGTGGAAGACATTCTGGCTATATGCAAGGGGGAGATTACAAACTCAGGGTCTGGATGTAATGGAAAAGGTGTAAGGGTCATCATGGAAATGCTTTCAATGTTTTATGACAACCACGTAACATTTGGCATTAGGCTACATCTCTTCCTGGTTTCCTCACGTCAGTACCAATGGAAAGTAAAAAGGCTGAATTTTTAACTGACCATGACTTGAAATATTCAACATCGGACACACTTACACAGACAGAGTTAGTAAGCGATTCTATTACACTCACAGTTACGCTTTCGCAACAGTTTGATAGTTGCATAATTGAAATGTTTTTTCACAGTGCTGTACCATTGACTGCTATGCTTCCATTGTAAGAGTATTTACTGTAAAATCATTGTTTGTTTGTTTAAACAAACTATGGGACATGTTTCTGTGGTAATAGGTTTTCTTTTAACCCCAAATATTCACATAAGAGTATTACCCAAAGACAACATCGACAGCTTGATTATCCCTTCTGGGATTTGAACTACAACCTTGTGGCTTCTAGCCCAGATTTTAACCACTAGGCCACACCACCCCATCACACACATGCTGTAGCTTCTGTACTTCTTCAAGCAACCAAGCCATGTGTGATATAGCTTTAGCTTTCTTTCAAACAAGACTCAAAAAATTCCATCTGGACTTAACAGATGGTTGATATGAGGTGGTTTTGATCTGATATTTTAGTTTGGTGAGAATTTTTTTTTGAGCAGCATTACTCAAGGAATACAGCAACAGCTGGAAGCCTTCAGGCTTTAAAGAGGCAAACTAACAGCAGAGGCAAACTAACAGAATGGAGCAAGCAGCCTGCAAATGAAGATCGCTGATCAGAGGAACGAGGAAGGACGAAGGTGAGGAAGGCAGTGGCAGCGCCAACTGTGAAAGAGATCACAGCAGAGCTGTATGCATGAGTACAATATACGGCCTCCATCTTCCTCTCAAGCCTGTGGATACAAACACATCTATCTGGTACTCTCAAGCTTAGGATTTGGCCCCCTGTTGACTCTTATCTGGCTTAAGCCTCTTATTTGGCTTATCAACATCATGCAATGGGCTACACCAGATATATATATATATATATATATATATATATATATATATATATATATATATATATATATATATATATATATATATATATATATATATATATATATATATATATATATATATATATATACACACACACACACACACACACACACACACACACACACTCTACAGGTATATATACAGTGCTGTGGAAAGGTATTTGCCCTATCTGAATTATTTTTGTTTTTGTGTATTTTTCATACTAAATTGTTTTAGATCTTCAAACGAAATATAGCATAAAACAAAGGCAACCTGAGTAAACATGAAATATGGTTTTAAATATTTTTTATTGAAGCCAAAAAGTTATCCAACACCTATATCCATATATATATCCAAATGTGAACCTATAAAACAAAGAGTTGAACCTATATCCAACACCCATGTGAAAAACGAACTGCCCTCTTAAAGTTAATAGCTGGTTGTGCCACTTTTAGCAGCAACAACTGCAAACAAACGCTTCCGATAACTGAGATCAGTCTGTGGCAGGGCGGAGGGCGGGCCGGGTCGTGATCGTACACACCCGGTCCCATATTAGGCTAATCAAGCCTCCCGAGAGGGATAAAGGTCGACTGCAGAGGATCGTGCAGGAGAGAGAGATAGTTTACGGACATGTCCATCATGTGTGTGTGTTTGTCTTTTTTTTTAGTTTTATATTAAACTATTATTTATATTGACAAGCCGGTTCTCGCCTCCTCCTTTCCCATGATCACTTTACACAGTCTTTCACAACACTGTGGTGGAATTTTATCTCTCTTCTTTGCAGAACTGCTTTAGTTCAGCACCAATGGAGGGTTTTCAAGCATGAACTAGCCGTTTAAGGTCCTGCCACAGCATCTCAATCGGGTTCAAGTCAGGACTTTGACTAGGCCGCTCCAAAACTTTAATTTAGCTTCATTTGAGCCATTAAGAGGTGGACTTACTCATGTGCTTTGGATCATTGTCTTGTTGCATAATCCAGTTTCACTTGAGCTTCACCTCATGGACTGATGACCGGATGTTCTCCTTTAGGATTTTTGGTAGCGAGCAGAATTCATGTTTCCCTCCATTATTGCAAGTCACACTGGCCCTCAAGCAGCAAAGCATCTCCACACCATCACAATACCACCACCATGCTTGAACATAGGCGGAAATCGTGGGGGTCGGGGGTCAGGACCCCCTATCTGAGGGTTGTCCCCCCCTAAAATATCATTAAAATATGTGTATTGTAAATAATATAATGATATATTCTTCAAATAATTGTTTAAGAAATAAAATAATACAAATGCAAATGGGGCAACAACAAAAAAAACCTTGGTGTCCCCTTCAAAAATTGCTCTTCAGAATTGTTATGTTTATTGTCCCCCCCAACATTTTGATGAAGTTTTTGCCCCTGAACATAGGTATGATGGTCTTATTGTGGAATTCGGAGTTTGATTTATGCTGATGTAACGGGACCCCGGTCTTCCAAACAGTTCCACTTTTGACTACAGAACATTCTCCCAAAAGGTTTGAGGATCATCAATGTGTTTTGACAAAATTCAGATGAGCCTTAATGTTGTTCTGGGTTAGCGGTGGTTTTCGCATTGCCACTCTTCCATGGATGGTATATTTTGCCAGTATATTCCACACATGCCCACACAAATTTTTTGCTTTAATAAATATTATTTAAAAACTATATTTTGTGTTTAATTAGACACATACACACATATGTATATACATACTGCATATACTGTATATGTTGTCGCCTAGCCCTGCTTTCTCTCTACACATGAAGGGTTCCTGCTTAAGTAGGTATGTACAGTAGGATTTAGTTAGGATCTTGTTTTGACGTTAATTGCATTAGTAGCTGCTTTGGGATCCTGGGCATATAGTATATTGAAGGAATAATTCACAAGAGGCCACTCATTTTTACCATGATTAAGTTGTGTTGTTATGCACAAAACAAAGTGCCAAAAAAAAAATCCTTAAAGGAGCACTCAGTATTTTTTTATGTATGTCGTCTTGAACTTACTTACATTAGGGGTACGTATGTAAATGTACTTAGGGGAATGGATGCAGAATCATTAAAACGCAAAAGTTTTCTGTTACCGATGCCGCTGGTTACTGACATGACTGGAATCTTTATCACATGTGAGTGGTCATAATTTTATTAATATGTTTTAAGAACTTAATTTATTAAGGTGTACAACTTTTTTAATGAGGAAAAAATGACTAAGTGCACTTACCAGGGTAACAGCCTTTATAAACAAAATCACAATTCACTCTTGTTCCACCAAGCAATATAGTTCATTAGACAAACTGGTAGCAATTTGGCACATTAAAGTATCAGGGAATTGGCAAGAAATGGTGCACTGCGCTAAAACACTATACGCAGCCATAATATGCACAGTTTAAGTGGAATTTATAATTACACCATTACTACTGCAAAGATGTGTGCATAAACGTGTGTTAATGGGTAGAATACAGACAAAAGAATGATGATAGGAATATCTTACTTTGGATGGATGTGTGAATGGTTTTCAGCTGTAGATGGCACATGAATGAATTTGCATTAAAGAGTATTTGAGTACATTTGATTCCTCAAAAAAAACATTTGCATGACATGTTCTTGGAAAATGTGTTTACCTGCTCACTGATAATGCATGTGTGTTCATGTTGACTGATTGAGAATTAGTTGTTGGCCTCAAATTAGGTGGAGCTCAATATCACAACCACAGATGACATCGACCAATGGCAGCAAGGTGTTTAGCATCCGGTAAGACGTTTTCCTGAAAGTTCGGCCTGGGGAGCTGTTATGAACCACACATTCATTCTTCAATTTTGTTAGAAGTGTGCAGGTGCCCTCCTAAATAAATACAAAATAGTTCAAGCTCCACTACGTAAGATGTTTTGCTTAATAACTAACACGATTCCATTTTTGAGCGAGTACATGAGAACAGATTCAACGCAAAAATGTAATCATACGGCATTCGTCCTTGTGTGTTTACATCATGTCCGGAAGCACAGAGAAAAAGTACTATAATCCCTCAATTATATCTATACAACCAAATAAACAATTAGGGAAACTGTTTATTACTGTAATTGCTATATTGCATATTTCTGCATATTGTTTTCATCTTTAAAAATGTAAATGTCGTCCCTATCATTACATTTTCACAACATGATCTGTGTTTTTCATTTAGTTTTATTATGTGCAGTGCATAGACCTATTACTATAGTATTACGGTGTACTATAAAAGTTCCGTAGTGCAGCTTTAATAAATACTACCCTGACATATGGTCAATTTTACAAATAGCTTCCCAGCAGTTTAAGCTAGTCTTCCTGGTCTTTGCTGGTTTAAGCTGGTCTCCAGGCCTGGACAAGCTGGTGCTCAGCTGGTTTAGTACCCAAAATCTCACCAGTTAATAAACCTCTTAAATTTGTCAACAGACCAGCCTGGCATGGCTGGGAGACTAGCTAAAACTAGTAAACCAGCATAGGCTGGTTTAAACTGTTTTTTTTTTCATCAGGGTTCACTTTCTAAAAATTGTTTAAAGCTACATATAGTACACCACCTGTTTAATTTTCAACAATCATTGCCCAATAGTTCCCAAAACATCACACCATCCAAAGCTCCACAGTCAGAAGGTCATGTGTCGACTATTAACCTCTACACACTCACTACGCCTCAGTGTTCATCGTGAGAGAAGAGTAAATTACATTCTAGCTGACAGGAAATCTTAGATTCACTCCGTCTCAGACGGACCTCGTTTCCTCAACTCCATGACTGACTGGAGTCCAAAGGTCTCCTCCATCAGCTCCTGCACCTGTGTGCGTGTTTACACATCAGCTGTCCACCTTAATTTCCAACAAGGCGAGTCTGATTGGCTGGTGTTTGTCGAGAGAGCAGCAGGCTGTAAGACACTCTGATTCTAATACCTTAAACAATATGCCCTCTTAAGGCCACAGTATACTTTTTATGGTATACGGTTTTAGTGCATTACAGATTGCGCCCAGTCGACCGCGACTGATAACTTCAATAAGCGCATTTACATGAACGATCTTACACCGCATATGCCTAATAAACCAACAACAGGTAAAGACATGTAAATTACTTAAGGGTCGGTGACACTACACCTTGTGCTCCATTCACACCCATCCAAAAATATCAGAACGTGGGAGACTGGAAACACAACTTCATGCAAAGAAATTTCACATTACGCTACATTTCAAAAGTTTAAGTAATCTCAACCATAAAACCGTATGATGAGAGGAAGTGTGACCAATAGAAGAGCGAAATGTCACATGCTGACCTATTGGCTCAACATAAAGAATACCTATTTCAAAGCTGTGTGTTTTATTGTTGCAGGAAAGCGAGTCCATAATATATTTGGAAATTTGTTATGTCATTTATTATTTGTGATGTATTATTTAGTTACACCAGAAGCCATCCCATGTGACGACATAACCTGGTCTGCTGCATTGTCTGAAAAAAACTGCATGCTCAAAGCACCACAAACAAACACAGCAATAATTCCATATACATGATCAAGTAACTAAAAAAGTACCTCTTAACAGTATTTTTGTATAAAACAAACCCAGATGGGACTCGTGAAAAGTTGCATGACTCGCTGGAGTGACATATTTCCCCAGCGCTGTGTTGCACTCCTGTCTTACTGGAAAATTTGGATAAAATGTCATTTATGTGTACAGTGCCAGTGCTAAAATCAAAACAAGCCATCTCTGCAAGCGCTTTTCATGTGGAGTTCAAGACGGCGCAAATCATGTTAATGCCACTTTACAATTGCCATGATTGATATTGTGGAAGATTAAGAGTTGAGTATACAATAATATAATAACCATTGCATTGAAGTTTCAACCTATGGGGACTAGTTCATTTAGTCAAGTTATGTTTTACAGTGAAAAGCAGAGAAAAACTAAATGATCCCAAATCACATGTAGAAGTTGTTTTCTTGCGTTGTCATATTTTATAATAAAAAGACAGATTTTTAGAAGTTAGCAGGTAGTATCAGCATATTGGTGTGCATGTAAACATGCTCACTGATGCTAATTGATCACCCTTGGAGATAAATTCATTCTTTTTATTATTATTTTTGTGTAGGACTACTATTTTTGCCTTTATGTATAGCTTTTACTGTAGCTTGCTTGGCAGTTTCTCAGTAGTTTCCCAACACTGCATCTTACCCAAAAATGTATTTAAATGAACCAAAATGAACTTTTTACCATGTCTGGCAATGAAAGATGAAGAAAATGTACTGGCTATTAATCTATTAGCAGCCACAAAATGGTATTCTTTTTAAATAAAAATCGATATGTTTTTTCCCTATAACAGATCAATTGGATTATTTAGCAGGGGTTTTATTTGTTGTTTGTTTCCTTATTATCCTTTTTGCAAAATTGTGACAAACTGCACAGGCCATTGTGCAACCATGATATACATCATATAAAACCCTAAACAATCTCCATCTCATCACAAAAATGTGAAGACCACACATTATTTAATTTATTTCTCATATTTCCATTTTCAAATGTATAGAAACGTTTACTTGCATGGTAACTCTTAATTTTGGATCCTGATATGTGTTTGTGGGTTTAGGAATAATTGGATCATGCTTAAAGTGGTTTATACAATTCTAAAGTAAAAGTTTAAAGCTAATACTGCACATGCTTTGTGGTTTATGTTAGGATGAGAGGACCATATTGAGACTGCAATGGTCCATCGATAACAGTGCTAATTTGCAAAACCACACAAATGCACACACACACACACACACACACACACACACACACACACACACACACACGTGTACACACACAACCACACACACGCGCACACACGCGCACACACACACAAGCACAGAGTCCTGAGGCAGAAGCTGCTTTGTGGTGTCCTGGCCTCAGGGTTGGACATCACAGATAATGGCTGCGGCAGTGAGCTGCCCGCTTTAACACACATTTCTCATTTCCCCTCTTCAGGGCTCAGAATACAGATGGATTTGCTCCTAATGCATCCACACATGTACACACACCAACCAGCTCAGCTAGCAAGGGACAAACAACGCATTCATTTTTCCAGGGGCTTAAGGTCTTCCTATTAATAAGTCATAACCCTTCAGCAAGCATTTAGTTTGACTTTTAAGAGAACAGGCAGCAGAGAAGGACAATCGCTGGCTTGTGATTTCACAACTGATCACAAGAAAAAAAGAAAAATGAAAAATATCCTTTTTTTCTTCTTCCGAAATGTATCTTTGTATATGGGCTATGGTAAAAACCAGTCTAGATTTAATATTCGTTTTAATTACCATATACAATTTTTTAAGCACAACCACAGAAAATAAATGTGAAATAAATGTTAAAAAAAGTGTTCACTGCAGTACTCTTAGGCTGTGTGTCCACCAAAGCATTCTGATGTGTGACCATGTGTACACATACCCACCGGCACATCACCGTAAACATCTCTTTTTCAAAAGTTACAAATATTTGTGTTGTTTTCTGGTCTGATTTAGTCACAGTATAATAAAAACATCTGTGAGGATCCCATCTGTATGAACAAAAGACCTGCTTTTAAATCCTAAAGAAGACTTTGTCACATCCCCACAGAGCAGCACATTGAAGGTATATGAAAAATTGGTCACAAACATGGCGGAGCAGTCATACAGTGACCTCACATGAAACACATAAAATGTTCATGGATACCAGAAAGAGATGTGACCCAACTATCTGTAAAGCACTGTAAAATGGAGCAAACTCATCCCGCAGGAATTCCATCAGTAATGCATATCCACAAGATAATCTGTGCTTTCCAAATATACCTAAATTAAGCTTCTAGTCCACTCAGAGGCCAAGATATTTGAAAAAAAATATTGTGGAAGGTGCGTAGGTTCACAAAATAGACTGAATGCCTACAGATTGCGTTAGAGCACCACTTGCATTTCAGATCTGTATATTGTGATGGAAGGTGAAACAGGAAACTTGCCGCTATCTAGTGGAATGAACAAACACTTTGTGCAGGAACATAGAGCAAACAGAGGCATTCAAAGACATACATAATAAAAGAAATATGTATGTTCAGCATAAGATTTCAAACACATACAATATTACTAATGAAATAATGGAATATTTTGTATTAAATTTGGGGGTTTTCTGTAAAATGAGACCAACATTTCACTCAGTCCACTTTGTGTGTTTTAAATTTGGGTGTGAAATTGTGCAGGCGGCAGCCAAAATATACAGTAGAGCTTAATGGGTTAAGATGTAATAAACCCAGAATATTCCTATAATTTTAGACAAAATGTACATCATAAAAAGCTCTCTTTTATAATTAGGCTCTACAATAGCAACACTATCACTACTCATTGTTCATCACAGCAGGGAAATACAATACTTGTAATTAACAACTTTTTCTACCCTATGCATCTAAAACACAAGCACTCTCCTGAGAACCAAGCACAATTACACATGGATGGACCTATAAAAATCACACAAAAAATGTAATTCCCAGTTTACAACCACTCAAAAACACCATCATGCACTCGCAGAAAGCACGCTAACAACTTGCAAGCAAATGTTCAGAGCTATCAGCAGCTATGGTGCGAAGGTGTAAAGAAAACAAAGAGTAGAGAAAAATCATTAGCACCTGGGAGAATCTGCTTTGTACACACAAATTACCGTCGTAATTAGTGACAAAATACCACAAAAGCTTTGGAGGGCCTGGAGTGCATTTCAATATGATACCAGAGAGAAGGGTTGATTCACTGAATACAAATGCTCTTTATGTGTGAGGAGACAATCATCTGAACTCAGTGTGAGAGGGTCTGTTTCTCTCTATACACACTTCAAATACACCAGTGTTTTTGGGCGTTTCTTCAACTATGGCCATGAGTTGATTTTTTTACAGATTTTTTTACAGAACAGATTTTGTTTTTTTTCTTGCTCTCGCTCTCTCGCTCTCTCTCTCTCTCTCTCTCTCTCTCTCTCTTCTTTTAAAATATGAAGGTCACATTAAAAATTAATTGGAAACTTTTTATCAAGCCTTTATAATGTATTTTTGCTACTTTATGTAAAGATGTTTAGCCTTGTCCCAGACAATGTGAAGACTGATTAAAAAAAGAAGTACATTTGTAAAACTATGATACTTCAAAGTGAAAGCAATAACCAAATAGATAAACAAACCAATTTCAGTAAATACTTACAATTAGGTTGTATTTGTTATTGTTAGTTTAGTTGTATTAGTTATTATTAATTTATAATATATAATTGTTCAATGTTAGTTTATGTGTTGACAAAAGTACATTTATTAACCAAGAATAATAAATAGTTCAAGTTTGGAAACATTTTACAATGATGCCCTATTTGTTAACATTAGTTAATGTAGAGGTTTCTCAACTGGTGTATCGCTAACCCTGAAATGGGTCTCAGGTCTGTTCAGATCAGGTCTTGGAATGCAGGAAAAATAATGCATTGCATTATTTGCATTAATCAACTACACTTAAAATGTCTATAATTTTAACATTAAAGACTGTAACAATGCTACAGAAAAAAAAACATGAATTAAAGAGTATTAACTGTAAAATATACAGTACAAATTGTAATATATATTAAAAGACAATATAGTCGTTTTTAAAATAATTAAAAAATATAAATTTATGCAATAAATGAAAAATAAAAATTTAATTTGCATAATTACATCCAAAATTTTGGATGTAAAAATTATTATATCATTTACCTGTATAATTAATGGTAAAAATTTACATTACATTAACCAGAGAGAACATGTAATTTTTACAGTGCATTATTGTTAAAATTACAGCAAAAAAACAATAATCAAGCAGTGTTTGGGTGAGTGACGCTGAGCACTGTCTCTTCGTGTTTACTGCATAATTTTAATTTCACACGTGTTACCCTGATGGTGTTTAGTGTTTGGGTGAGTGACGCTGAGCACTGTCTCTATGTGTTTATTGCATTATTTTAATTTCACACGTGTTACCCTGATGGTGTTTAGTGTTTGGGTGAGTGATGCTGAGCACTGTCTCTATGTGTTTACTGCATAATTTTAATTTCACACGTGTTACCCTGATGGTGTTTAGTGTTTGGGTGAGTGACGCTGAGCACTGTCTCTTCGTGTTTACTGCATAATTTTAATTTCACACGTGTTACCCTGATGGTGTTTAGTGTTTGGGTGAGTGATGCTGAGCACTGTCTCTACGTGTTTATTGCATTATTTTAATTTCACACTTGTTAACCTGATGGTGTTTAGTGTTTGGGTGAGTGACGCTGAGCACTGTCTCTATGTGTTTATTGCATTAATTTAATTTCACACGTTACCCTGATGGTGTTTAGTGTTTGGGTGAGTGACGCTGAGCACTGTCTCTTCGTGTTTATTGCATTAATTTAATTTCACACGTTACCCTGATGGTGTTTAGTGTTTGGGTGAGTGACGCTGAGCACTGTCTCTACGTGTTTATTGCATTATTTTAATTTCACACATGTTACCCTGATGGTGTTTAGTGTTTGGGTGAGTGACGCTGAGCACTGTCTCTTTGTGTTTATTGCATTATTTTAATTTCACATGTGTTACCCTGATGGTGTTTAGTGTTTTGGTGAGTGACGCTGAGCATTGTCTCTTCGTGTTTATTGCATTATTTTAACTTCACATTACCCTGGTGGTGTTTAGTGTTTGGGTGAGTGACACTGAGCACTGTCTCTTCGTGTTTATTACATTATTTTAATTTCACACGTGTTACCCTGATGGTGTTTAGCGTTTGGGTGAGTGATGCTGAGCACTGTCTCTACGTGTTTATTGCATTATTTTAATTTCACACTTGTTAACCTGATGGTGTTTAGTGTTTGGGTGAGTGACGCTAAGCACTGTCTCTATGTGTTTATTGCATTATTTTAATTTCACAAGTGTTATCCTGATGGTGTTTAGTGTTTGGGTGAGTGACGCTGAGCACTGTCTCTATGTGTTGATTGCATTATTTTAATTTCACACATGTTACCCTGATGGTGTTTAGTGTTTGGGTGAGTGATGCTGAGCACTGTCTCTACGTGTTTATTGCATTATTTTAATTTCACATGTGTTACCCTGATGGTGTTTAATGTTTGGGTGAGTGATGATGAGCACTGTCTCTATGTGTTTATTGCATTATTTTAATTTCACAAGTGTTATCCTGATGGTGTTTAGTGTTTGGGTGAGTGACGCTGAGCACTGTCTCTATGTGTTTATTGCATTATTTTAATTTCACATGTGTTATCCTGATGGTGTTTAGTGTTTGGGTGAGTGATGCTGAGCACTGTCTCTATGTGTTTATTGCATTACTTTAATTTCACACATGTTACCCTGATGGTGTTTAGTGTTTGGGTGAGTGATGCTGAGTACTGCCTCTATGTGTTTATTGCATTATTTTAATTTCACATGTGTTATCCTGATGGTGTTTAGTGTTTGGGTGAGTGATGCTGAGCACTCTCTATATGTGTTTATTGCATTATTTTAATTTCACATGTGTTATCCTGATGGTGTTTAGTGTTTGGGTGAGTGATGCTGAGCACTGCCTCTACGTGTTTATTGCATTATTTTAATTTCACATGTGTTATCCTGATGGTGTTTAGTGTTTGGGTGAGTGATGCTGAGCACTGTCTCTACGTGTTTATTGCATTATTTTAATTTCACATGTGTTACCCTGATGGTGTTTAATGTTTGGGTGAGTGATGATGAGCACTGTCTCTATGTGTTTATTGCATTATTTTAATTTCACAAGTGTTATCCTGATGGTGTTTAGTGTTTGGGTGAGTGACGCTGAGCACTGTCTCTATGTGTTTATTGCATTATTTTAATTTCACAAGTGTTATCCTGATGGTGTTTAGTGTTTGGGTGAGTGACGCTGAGCACTGTCTCTATGTGTTTATTGCATTACTTTAATTTCACACATGTTACCCTGATGGTGTTTAGTGTTTGGGTGAGTGATGCTGAGTACTGCCTCTATGTGTTTATTGCATTATTTTAATTTCACATGTGTTATCCTGATGGTGTTTAGTGTTTGGGTGAGTGATGCTGAGCACTGCCTCTACGTGTTTATTGCATTATTTTAATTTCACATGTGTTATCCTGATGGTGTTTAGTGTTTGGGTGAGTAATGCTGTGCACTGTCTATATGTGTTTATTGCATTATTTTAATTTCACATGTGTTATCCTGATGGTGTTTAGTGTTTGGGTGAGTGATGCTGAGCACTGCCTCTACGTGTTTATTGCATTATTTTAATTTCACATGTGTTATCCTGATGGTGTTTAGTGTTTGGGTGAGTGATGCTGAGCACTCTCTATATGTGTTTATTGCATTATTTTAATTTCACATGTGTTATCCTGATGGTGTTTAGTGTTTGGGTGAGTGATGCTGAGCACTGCCTCTACGTGTTTATTGCATTATTTTAATTTCACATGTGTTATCCTGATGGTGTTTAGTGTTTGGGTGAGTGATGCTGAGCACTGTATCTACGTGTTTATTGCATTATTTTAATTTCACATGTGTTATCCTGATGGTGTTTAGTGTTTGGGTGAGTGATGCTGTGCACTGTCTATACGTGTTTATTGCATTATTTTAATTTCACACATTTTACCCTGATGGTGTTTAGTGTTTGGGTGAGTGATGCTGAGCACTGTCTCTACGAGTTTATTGCATTATTTTAATTTCACACGTGTTACCCTGATGGTGTTTAGTGTTTGGGTGAGTGATGCTAAGCACTCTCTATATGTGTTTATTGCATTATTTTAATTTCACAAGTGTTATCCTGATGGTGTTTAGTGTTTGGGTGAGTGACGCTGAGCACTGTCTCTATGTGTTTATTGCATTATTTTAATTTCACAAGTGTTATCCTGATGGTGTTTAGTGTTTGGGTGAGTGACGCTGAGCACTGTCTCTATGTGTTTATTGCATTATTTTAATTTCACAAGTGTTATCCTGATGGTGTTTAGTGTTTGGGTGAGTGATGCTGAGCACTGTCTCTACGTGTCCATTGCATTTTTGTTTGTTTTTACAGTGTCAGCGTGGTCATGTAAATTACAACATTAAAGATGTTAACATTTTTACTGTATTTTTTACATAATTATTTTGACAACCACAGCAGCCATTTCTTTTCTTTTTTTTTCATATGTGTAACAAACTAATTTTACAGTGTAACAATATACAGTAATTGTACACAGTGTGATATCAAAATACATATAATTATCAACTTTTAAATGGGAGGAGAAACAATGCCCACTTCTTTTGTTGTTGATGTTAAAGATCATCCAATCAAACTCTACAGTACTTTGCAACAGGCAGTGCTGTTCAGGGTAAATTTACATGATTTTGGTATGGTTTTGGGTCACTACTTGATGTTGGGTTAATATTTTATGCTACGTTACCAATGTAAAATCTATGTCCTGAAGCAAAATCGGTTAACATCCACTTAATTAATGCATTAGGCATCATGAACTAACAATGAATGATCATTATTTAATATTTATTAATATTGGGTTAATTTAGAAATATAGTATTGTTCATTGTTATTCCTTAATGTTTCAACTAATGTTCATTCAATAACTAATACTAATAAAGAGTTATAATTTGGTTACACTTTGCAATAAGGTTTTATTTATCAACATAAGTAGGTTTTATAAACTAACGATATATTTTCAGAATCAGAAAAAGCTTTATTGTAAAAAAAGTTTTTTTACGCATACAAGGAATTTGTTTTGGTGTTGTAGGCGCGTGTCACACATTCTCTAAATATTTTAACAGCATTTAATAATTTTATTTAATGTTCTTACCAATTTTATTAAAATACCACTGTTCATTGTTACTTCATTGGCATATTTAACTTTCAATTAAAAAACTTGTATTACAATATGATGAAATTAACATTAACCAAGATAAATAAGAGCTGAAAAGGTATTGTTTACATGTTAAAGGAATGTTCTGTATTGAATAAAAGGTAAGCTTACATGTTAAAGGAATGTTCTGTATTGAATAAAAGGTAAGCTCAATCGACAGAATTTGTGGAATAATGTTGATTACCACAAACATTTATTTTGGCTCGTTCCTCATTTGGAAGTTAATGTGGCTAATTTTTGGAGGGGTTAAACAGAAATGTGAAGCTTATAATTTTATAAAAGCACTTACATAAATTTTTTGGTTAAAACATTTGTATTATTTGAGCTGTAAAGATGTTTAAATTGTAAATTTTACAGTAATTTTAGGTTTTTAGGGTTTGTTAACATTACATCATCATGGTAATGAAGTTGTCAAATTAATGATAACTCTACACAGAAAGGGTTATTAAGTGATTTTATTACACTAAAATCATGTTAATACACATCATTTATGTCTTATGGCTATACTTTTGAAAAAGTGAGTATTTTAACGTTTACGGATTGGCTCCCATTCACTTCCATTGTAAGTGCCTCACTATAACCTCGATTTTTTAAAAAGAGGATAAAAGAGGATAAATTTTTTTTTATAAATGCTGTATTGTTCATTGTTATTTCATGTTAACAAATGGAACCTTATTGTAAAGTGTTACCATTATTAATTAACCAAGATTAAAACAATAAAGTTCTATATTATAAAATGACAAAATACATTAGATATTTAGTGATGCATTTATATCCACTGTTGGGCATTGTTAATATACAAATTACATAATCAGTGCATTTGAAAAAGTGTTTTAAATCTGATTTGTCAGGTTTCCTGAACACGCACAATCTGCCATTGGTCAGTAAACAGAGAGTCAAGGCCATTGGCCACCACTGTCATTGGTTGACCTAATGTAGCTATGCACGTTTGGTTAGGATTCTCAAACTACAGTCTAGAGTCTACAGTCAGTGTTTACAAAAATAAATCTACCTACGATTGGTTTACATATAGCTGTCTCTGTGTATTAAGCTGGGATAGGAGAAAGCATTTTAACACAGGAAGAAAAAAACAAACTGCACACTTAACCTTTAGGAGAGTTTAATATCTACAGGGGTGAAAGAGCCCATAGTCGAAGAAACAACCAATTACAGAGTCTTTCATCAACAAGAAGGAAAAATCGACAGACTGCTGCCCGCATGGGACTCTTTTGCTGTCTTTGGGGAGCAGACTGTGGAAATATGAGGCCGAGAAGACTGCAGCCACCTACCTTCAAACCGCAACGTGTGTCCCGTCTTAGCGGCTGAAACAACATGGGAGTTTTATGGCCTTAAATCAATTAGAAACGAGGCAGGCAAGATTAATTTAATGTTGGGCGGGGGAGGGTGGGTCACTTCGCTTTCCCATGACAATTCTAGCACCACTTAGGCCTTTGGATAAGGAGGTTACTTCCGGCCTGTGGTGCAGAGTGAGAATATTCATCACAGGTTTTATTCCTGGACAGACTGAACGAGGAAAGGCAACGGGACGGGGTACCTACACACAGGGGACTGTCGCCGTAACACATTCGTCTCTTTCCCCATGGTGTGCTCTTCTCTCACACACACACACACACACACAGAAAGTAATCAGGCCCGTACGCTGGCAAATAGGGAATCAATATACCTGAATTCCATCCAGGAGCTTGCTCATGCACCAGAAGCTGTCAGCCTCGATGTTCCGCAACACCTCTTCCTGCAAGATGGAAACATTGAAATTTTCCACCTCTTCCTCTGCAAAGAGCCAAAGACAAAAGAAAATAGAAAAAGAATGAGCAAGTGAGACAAAGATAAATGGAGGGAGAGCTACACAAATGGATAGAAAGAGCTACTGTAGATACAGTAAACATTGAAGATCTACATCAAAGAGAAATGGTAGAATTCTTCAAACGGTTCTGGGGGGTGTTCGCACAGGACGCGTTCTTGTGGTAAAAAAAATAGCTAGACGAGGTTCAACAGAAAGGAACTGAATTTCAAACATAAAAGTCTCTAAATGAGTTTAAGATCAACAGGAAACAATTTCGTTTTGCATTACTTCCGTAATGTGATGCATATAACAGCGAAACTTGATATTAAATGAGAATAGAATAAATAAATAAATAAATGTTGGATGGGACTGGATTGATTGGAGATGAAGTAACTGTTTACAAACAAACTTGCAAATGCTTCTGTTTGTGAATGGATTTGCAAATAAAAATAAAATAATACTTATCAAATCATGTCTTTGCATTTACGGTGACTGCAGTAAAAGGTTCAATCTAATCTAGCTGTTATTATTCATATTGAATATGATGATATTGAAGTCAGTGATTTGAAGCGTGGCATGATTGTTGGTGCCAGACGAGCTGGTTTGAGTATTTCTTTTATTAACATAAACATTACAGGATTATAATGCTGAACAAATGATTAAAACCACAGCGCTGCTCATTAGTGCTGTCAAATTCAAATGAGAAATTCGAATATTTTAGGAATTTAAGTAAAAAAATGCAAATTTGACTGCTAAAACTGGTCTTTGGCAATTGCGTCTTGCTCTCTCTTCAGCGTTCCTCAGATTAAGCAATTAGTTTTTAAAACGCTTTGTCAGGAAATGAGTATCATTTGGAAATGTGTGTCTTGAGATCACTTCCTGTTTTATTCTGTTGTGCTCCATCTGTTTGAACAACCACTGGGCTCAAAGTCTGAGCCACCTCACCACCGAGTTCAGACGAGTAGCTCTGCTATCTGGGAATATTACTTCCTATATTTAGGGATGCACCGATACTACTTTTTTCATATAAATGTATAGCTTATTAAGAAACACTTTATTATTAATACGTCAATACTTGATAATGTAGCAACAAAATTAACCATAATTCCAGTATATGTCATCAGTAGAAAATAAACTGTTTTTTATTTATTTATTTATAACCTGTATCTGGACTTTAAAGGATTCAGATCTTTTTTTGTTCAATTTAGTCATAAGATATCATCTCACTTTTCATTCATACAGTTATTATTGGAACCAATTCAATTTAAATATTATTATAATTTGTAAAAAATAATTATAATGATAATAAGAAAGATTATTATTGACTTTTAGATTTTTAAATACAATAGTGATATATTTAAATCATACATCTTAACTTTTTATTTTGACAGGAAGTCCTATATGTGTCTGTTTGTAGGACAGTAATTTAATTAGCTTCTTATTCAAATTCTGGTAAAAATGCACCTCCAGTGCCATTCTAAATGCATAATATAATTGAAGCGACCTTTTGAGCTTCTACATCTGAGATGTTATTCGTGAGTAGCGCTCAAATATTGCGCAACACGTGAAGGCTAAAAATAGCCACGAGTGCTAGCGGCTTGCGCATGCTTATATGAGTGTCAACAGAGCAGCGCAATTCACATACTATATATTTACTTATTAAACACAACCTTTTCTGATTCACAAAGCTAATCGCCCGTCTACAAGTGGCTTTGAATAAAATGCACGAGTCATATGAACTACTTTGTGTTTTAATTGTTCTTTTATGTCATTTTTGGAGTATAACAGCAACAAACATGACTAACACACAGTATCGGATTTGGATCTGGCTCGTCCGACCCAATCTGTCTAAAAACATCAGTATCGGAGCCGTTATTGATTCAAGTATCGGATCAGTGCATCCTTAGCTATATTTATTGTGCCCTCTTGTGGACTAAGGAAACATAGTCAATTTAAAAATCTGATGACTTTTTGATTTTGGTCAAATTGAAAGTAAAAATGTCGTTTCTGATGCATTTACCTGCTGCGTGACGTCTAGCTTATAGACATGAACTAAAACCACAAAACTACCATTTTCATGCAAATAGAACAAAAGAATGCATCCTGTGTGCACGTCTTGTGCTATTTCTCGCAAATAAAAGATAATTACTGAATTATGCTTGTAAGAAGTTAATTCAAATAAAGGACATGTCCAAATCAGGCCACGTCTACATTAATAGGTTTTCGTTTGCAAATGCATTGATCGCTATGTTTACGCCATTTTAGAGGCCAACTAATACAACCAGCACATATCTCTTCTAGATTTATTTAGAAACTACTTTGAATGAGTCAAACTGCAGCTCCAACAGGCAAAGCACAGGTTGAGCAGAGCAGATCACTCACACACACACACACACGCACACACACACACACACACACACAGAGCTGCTTTGTCTCCTTGGCAACATGGGTCTAACTTTAAAGCATATGACGAGCTCTGGCTGACAGGACCAGTGAGCTGCTGGGATTATTTGTAGCACTGCAGTTTAGTGAACGGATGTCCAGCTGCATGGTGCCCAATGCATTACTGTGGTCTGACACCGCTGGTCCTCTACACGCTAAAGTGCTCGTTCAAGACACTAATCACTGTCTGATCTCTGATAAATCACATTCCCCAGAATGACTGGCTCTGTTCCAAAAACTAGAAAGCTGCCTCGCTGCCTACGTAGGCAGCTCGCTACAAAGGGGATGTGTTCTTGCGCACAACATCAGCCAGACAGAAGCTATGTCCTCAGTAATACATTTTTGTTACAAAACGCATTGATTTTGCTAGATTTACGCCATTCGCACTGGAACTGCATTTTCCTCATCTGAAAGAGCGTTTCAATTGCCGGATACTTTACAAAATTATGATTTAGGAAACTGAAAACAGATTAGTGTGGCAAGTGCAGCAGAAAGAAACAGAATTCAGGTGTCTTGAGATACATTTTACAAAATTGCACTATTATAAACTTGACACAGCATCTTAAAAACGTGGTGCTCATGACGTGAGACACTAAAAAACTACCGTAGCGGTAATTTGTTTTTCGACTGGGTGATTCTCATTAAACCTGTCAAGCAAATGTCCTGGAACTATTTTATTTCAAAAGAAACATTATTTTTCCTATAGAAAATGAAGCCTATTAAGATTGTGTGCACTGTGACATTATGTTATTGAAAGTTATACACATATCAGACCAAATAACCTCACAGCAATGAATAAAAGATGGTTATTATGATAGTCTCATTAACGCAACATGAAAATAATTAACGCAACATAATAAGTAATTATGCATCATAGAATTTCTCCCTTGGTACTGCCTTCATTTGTGCTGATTTTAATAATAAAATCATTGTGCAGCCGCATCTTTTATATCAGGGGTTCTCAACGAAGGCGGTACCACCACCCCAGAGGGCATTCAAAGGATGCCGGGGGAGCTGAGAGCAAATTAGTAGAGGGAGGGGGGTGTTAGGCTCCAAATGGGGGATGTTTATAAGTCATAATAACAATTCTATCGTCTAGTTCCTCTTTGCATTAAAACATTTATCTAGACTTGAAATATATCAGTTGGTTCTCAATGATATGGGTTGGTACGCATTTGTACCACTGTTCATCTTATTTGAAGTCTAGCAACACACCTGAAGTATCTGGTTTAGCACCATCAAATACACAGGAGGAGGCACAACCTCGGCTAATGCACCTGCATGGCTCTGTAGATGAATACGGCTCAATGGATAGAGCCGAGCGAGGGGGACGTTCATCAAAAAAAGGTTGAGAACCACAGTTTTATATTATAATAAAGAAAAACAAGACTGTTACAGTAACGGGAATTCCCATTAAGAAACAATGGGAATATAAAAAGGTAAAACGTCCTGACGTTACGATAAAATGTGATGATGTGTTTAAGCATACTGAAAATAACGTCCCAATGTAAAACTTTGTAATAGTCCTAAATGTAGACTTAATTTTCCTAATACAAAATATAATTTCCCTTTTTTTATTTTTATTACTATTACTTTTTTATTTTATTATTGTTATATACATATATATATATATATATATATATATATATATATATATATATATATATATATATATATATATATATATATATAGATTGATTTGGGGTTAAATATGACCAAAATATATTTTCCGACAGGATTTGTGAGAAATAAAAAAAAAGTAGTAAATTATATTTATAATCTACATTTCTCTCACTTTGTCCACCACCTTGGATGAATATTTCCCATTAATGTTGCAGCAACGATGCGATTGTGTTCTCCATGAAGGAATGCAATGCTGACTTTGAATTCTGCCAAAATGCAGCATCTTCAAAGGCAGCATCATTTTAAACAGACTTCATGTTAGGGACATGCCCATGATGCCTTAAAATGTTGTCTAGGTAGGCAGCTTACTAAGGTGAGGAACAGAGCAGTAGTCTGACTCCCATGACAGGGCGAGGAAAAGTATGCAGTTGTAGAGTTTGGTTCTGGATGACCTTTAAATGGTGGACAGAATCATTGTGCTTTCACATAACGGCCTTCCGCTTAGGAATCGAGGTACTCGCGAGTGTTGTCGTGTGTGGGCTGTAATAAGGCAGTGTTAATCTCTCCAGTCGTGCGAGAGTTCTTACAGAGCAGAGTCCCTTAACGGCACTTGCACTCAGCACAACACAAGGACACACAAAGAGAAGCTGATGAGAAGATGAAGGCGTAAAACAAGCCAACAGCACCTCCTGTGGTCAAAAGTGCAACTGCAAGTACATTACATGTTTAAGGGGAAATTCTGTTTTGTAGCCACTGTAAATATCTCCTATGGAGTGGTTCCAGAAAGGTAATTTCCAAATATATTAACTACTTCAGTTTAGCTCTGAGAATAGCTCTAGCATCATTTGTTTGACACTTGGTTTGATTTTTTTGTTATCTACTGCAAATGTGTCCAAATAGGCAGCTATGAAAAGCACTATGAACAATACACACATTCAATATTTCTGTATGATATATATTTTTTTTTTTTTGCACAAACACAGTCTCAATGGGTCAGTGAAGTCACTGATAAAGGGATAGCTCACCCCAAAATGAAAATTCTCTCATAATTTACTCACCCTCATGCCATCCCAGATGTGATTGACCAGCTCTGTAGGTCCATACACAAGCGAATGGTGAGCAGAATTTTGAAGGTCCACAAATTATATATTGACAACATTAAAATAATCCATAAAACTCCAGTGGTTGAATCCATATCTTCTGAAGTGATATGTTAGTGTGAGAAACAGATAAATATTTAAGTCCTTTTATATATATATATATATATATATATATATATATATACTCTATATATATATTTCTTTTTTTTTATATATAAAAGGACTTAAATATTTATAATATATGGAGATGTGTGTGTGTGTGTGTATATATATATATATATACACACACACACACACACACACACACACACACACATCTCCACATTTAACCCACCCCAAACAGTAAGTGGCAGAACGTGGAAGCAAAAGTGTAGATTCACATTAAAAAAGGTCTAAAATATTGATCTGTTTCTCACCCACATCTATTATATCACTTCAGAACACTGAAGTTAAACACTGGAGTCTTATGGATCACTTTTATGCTGAATTTATGTCCTTTTTAGACCTTCTGAGATCTAGTCACCATTCACTTGGATAGTGAGGACCAACAGAGCTGAGATTTTCTACTAAAAATCTTTGTTTGTGTTCAGCAGAAGAAAGAAAGTCATATACATCTGAGATGGCAATGAGGGTGAGTAAATGATGAGAGAATTTTCATTTTTGGGTGAACTATCTCTTTAAGTGAATAGCATGTATTACTCATATACTGGAGTGGGTGAGTGCGAAAGGTTTACACATATACCTGCACGTATGCACAGATTCATGAAAGCATAAGGCGTACTACTTTATGACCATCATTTCACCCTTGAGGTCATCATCACGCCATATGTCTGAACGCATCGCAACAGAAAAGAGCAGATGTCGGTAGAGATCCATCCAGCGTGCACGGTAAACATACAAACCGGAGTAGACAACACACACACTGAGCTGCCTCCCTGTAGAACTCAGAGATCTCTGTTGATAAACCATCATTTTGCAATTCACACAAGCCACGGACAGTTGATTAAATGGCTACTTATAGTAGTTTAAAATGGTGATTCCCACCCAGGGTTACGAGTACCCCCAAGTGTACTTAAAGGAATATTCCAGGTCCCAATACAAGTTAAGCTCAATCAACAGCATTAGTGGCATAATGTTGATTACCCAAAAAAATAAAATAAAATTGCCCTTTCTTTTCTTAAAAAAAACACAAATCTGGGTAACAGTGACACACTGTTCTCAACAAGTATGGCCACAAGATGTAAACAATATGCATGTTAACATGATTTTAGTGTGATAAAATCACTTACTAACCATTTCTGTGTAAAGTTAAAGCCAATTTTACAACTTTGTTGTCACTACTCTGTAATGCACTACTCTGCAATTCCCTGAAACCCCAAAATGACCATAAAAAAACAACGAGCACTTAACTCCATGTTGCTCCAGGGGGATTGTCCCTGTAATAAGTGCACTGGATGTCGCTTTGGATAAACGCGTCTGGCAAATGCATTAATGTAAATGGTCTGCATTTATATAGCACTTTTTTAAACATCAACGGTATTCAAAGCTCTTTACACTGCGTCTCATTCACCCATTCACACACACTCACACACCAATGGCAGCAGAACTGCTATGTAAGGTGCTAGCCTGCCATTGGGAGCAAATTGGGGTTCAGTGTCTTGCCCAAGGACACTTCGGCATGTAGAGTCATGTGGGTCAGGAATCAAACCACCAACCCTGCGATTAGCGGCCAACCCGCTCTACCACCTGAGCCACAGCCGCCCCATGGATGGAATACAAAGATGAGAATAAACATTCCAGAATCTTTTCCAGTCCACACATACTTGTTTGAGGTGGATGCATTTTTATTTGGTAAGGCTTGAGCAAAAACTACAACGGAAACACATTTACTGAATATATTCCTATAGAATTTATATAGGAAAGCTGACGCATGCCAAAAAAAGTCACGTATCTTTGCCTCAAGCCTTGTGTATACAGTACATGGTTCGCTCAGAGAATATCATTAACATCATCACATTGCATCTGAAATGTTCCTCTGGTTATTTTGAAGCCTCCAAAAATATTGTCTACTATTATCACCCAGAACTGTGGGACGTGCTTTCGCTCGCAGATACAAGGCATCTGCCGCTGAACACTAGCAAACATGATGTTCGGGGGAGCAAGTAATTTATTACACTGAACAAACAAGGCCACGGTGGCTTCCCTAGTGGCTATAACTTCAATTGTATGCCAATTTCCCTGGAAGTGACGATTTTGTTCTCTTGAACTCATTGGAAGGAAACACTGCTTTATTCGTTAATAATTCTTATGATATTCTGATTCTTCAAATAAATTTAATTTGTAACTTGGATGGAAACATGAGTAATGAAATAATAATTAAAGAAGCACCATAAAAGGTAAAGACGTTAATTTTGCCACAGAAACAGAAAAAAGGTGACCAACAAATTGACTCATCATTTGTCATAGTTGTGGATAGTTAGAACAAACCTCAGATTTACATTGAAGTGATAGATGTTATCACTTGCCACACTACTGCGGTGCTTCAAAATGTAAATCTCAAAAAAATTTCATCTGGAGTCAGGCTCTTCTATTACTTCGCTGACATGGGCTGTTTCACTTCCATTGAGGTCAAGGGTACATTTCCTTTGGCATACTGGAACTGCAAGGAGCTGGAATGATTCTACAGCTCTGCCCCATCATATGCCCTCGGTTTGCAGGCCAGCACAACCTGTCGAAAATGAGTTAATGGACGCGGTGAGCTTTCACCAGCCTCATAACCAAAGACAGCCCAGAAGGGTTTTTTACCAACCATAGGAAGTTACTGCAGAAACTCTGTCTGGTGGATTATGCAATATGACCCGTAGGGTGTCCTAATCCTTTAACCCGCTACCGCCCACTACCGCCCCCTGCATTGGTTAATGAGTATTGAAAAGAATCCATGGACTGGTAATTGAAGGCAAGGTTAATTAACATGGTAGTCAACTCAGCAAACATGTCACTTCAACAGGGCCGCATAATGAGCGCTGGGGTGGTAATTATGGTGTAAACATAGTTGCCATTGAAAACAAGATGTAGATCCATTTGTGATTTATGGAGATCATGCCTGGAAGTAATGAAGGACATGTAAGGGAGGAACAGTCTGCACTGAGAACAGCTCGAAATGAGTTTTGCTTGTGATTCTTGAAGCAAGTTGGACAGGCCAAAAGGCGCAAACAATCTCAAAACCACATTTCAGAAATTCCACATTCTTAAAAAATGATTTAATCAGTGCTAAAATATTCCCCTAGTGACTTAATTAGGTAAAAAAAACTTAAAATGTAAAAACGGCTTCAGTTAATGAAATGTAATCACAAAGGTCCAGATATAGGTTATAGGGGTTCTGAATGGTTGCCAGAATTTGGCATGTAACATGCATAAAAAAAGATGCAGGACGAGTTATGCGGCAAAATGTTATACTCTGCTTTAGATTTTTGTTCCAAATGCCAAGTAGGTGCAATAGTAATACTGATACATGCCTAAGAAAAATGACTAATTAATATTTTCTTATTCAGCCTAAACATGTATTGAACCAGCAACATTCCTTTAACAAACTCAGATTTTACTTAATATCAGCAAAACAAAAGTCACAATGGAGAGTTACTTTCCCGAAGCTTAACCTTATAAGTCCAGTAATTATATACTGTTCAAAATGTACGTCAAGCGTGTGTACAACAAAACTAAAAACTAAAATAGACTTACAATAACTACTGCAAATCAATAAAAAAATGTCTGGCCGTGCATGAAATACAATCATGCTGGAGAGCTGTGGCTTTTGTGTGGGTTAAGGACCATGAATCCACTTTAGATCAGAGTTATTCTGCGTTACGAGGCATAAACGGCTCCCTGGATGAGTAACTATGGCAATCGTTGTAACTTCGGAAATGTTACAATGTTTTTATAGCTGCTCAGTGTCCAGAAGTGGGAGTGTGTTATTGTAGAACGGCAGTGCAGTGTTTGAAATAGCTTGACGTGACAGCATGGACTGGTAAAGAACAATACAATACACATCACTTTGTGCCTGACAACTCAATCCACTGCCACTACTTCTCAGTATTGCATGTAAGAGCGGCAGTAGTGGCCGAAAGAGAGGTGAACTTCCCTGAGTGTGAAATATCATGCAAGATGAGCCCATTAAAGAATTAATTTGCTTTTATTAGAAGCGTAAAGGGAGTCATTATCCATACAGTAATGGGGAATCTCATGAGCCATTAAGAACATGGTCAGACAATAAAATGGCACTTTCAGTTCTTGTAAATTGATACTAAATAATAAATAGAATTGATAACAAATAGAATATTCAATAACAGAGCAAATACATTTGCACGGGTGACTGCATGGCATTCCCATAGAATATTTTGAACTTTAAGTGAAAATGATTTAATTAATTGTTATAAGCTGCACCAAGTCAAGCATGACACATTTCAGTGATGTAAATGAACAAAAAGTGATTTCTCAGAGCGAGGATCTGTGCAGAAATTCAATTTATAGCTTTTTATAGCAAAGTAATTAAACTAGATCCAAGAATATTCAATAACTGTGATTAGTCAGAGAAAACGAATGACTTTATGACAAGGCAATTTTTCCAGATCTTTCTTAGAATTGTACACTCAGATGATTAAAAGAAATGTGTGCGTTGCTTACAATAGTAGACATAGCAGAGCTTATGGGGAAGACAGAATGGGCATTAATCATAATGTTACACTATTTGTTAATGTAACATTACTTATTGAAATTGTGTTATTCGTTAATGATGCATTACTTGTTAATGCCATTTTACATTAATGGTTAAAGTTATGTTACATTACTCATTAAAGGTTCACTCAGTATTTTTGTTGCTATTCAACATGTTCCAGACGGAATCTGTGGACATTTCTTTTTTTTTCTGCACTGATTTCTGCGGAAGGGGTTTAAACATATACAAATTTATAAAATGAACTACAGCAGTGGCCAAAAATATTGGCAGTGACATACATTTTGTGTTTTGGTAAATTTGCTGCTTCAGTATTTGTAGATTATGTTTTCACATGTTTCTATGGTATACTGGGAAACAATGATAAGCGTTTCATTAGTTTTAAAGGCTTTTATTAGCAAAAACACTCAATTTATGCAAAGAGTCAATATTTACAGTGTTGCCCCTTGTTCTGTATAACCTCTGCAATTCACTCCGGGATGCTGGATATCAGCTTCTGGGCCAAATCCTGACTGATGGCGATCCATTCTTGCCTTATTAGTGCTCTGATTTGGTCACAATTTGTGGGCTTCTTTTTGTGCACTCGCCTTTTTAGAATTGACCTCAGGTTCTCTATGGGATTAAGATCTGGGAGTTGCCTGGCCACCGATCCAAAATTTCAATGTAATGATCTTCGAGCCACTTCATTATCACACTTGCCTTGTGGCATGGTGGAAAATGCACGGATCATCACCAAATTGCTCCTGGATCGTTGGGAGCAGTTGCTCTTGCAGGATGTTTTGATACCATTCTTTATTCATGGCAGTGATTTTGGGCAGAATTGTGAGAAAGCCCACTCCCTGTGATGAAAAGCAACCCCACACATGGATGTTCTCAGGATGCTTCACTGTTGGCATGACACAGGACTCATGGTGGCGTTCACCTTTTCTTCTCTGGACTCTCGATTTTCCAGATGTCACAAACAGTCAGAAGGGGGCTTCATCAGAGAAAATATCTTTGCACCAGTTTTCTTCTGTCCAATCCTTGTACTTCCTGCAGAATTTCAGTCTTTCAGTGTTTTTCTTGGAGAGAAGTGGCTTCTTTCCTGCCCTTCTTGACAGCAGGCCATTGTCCAAAGATCTTCGCCTCACTGTGCATGCAGGTGCACTCACACCAACCGGCTGCCAATATTGAACAAGCTCTGCACTGGTGGTGACACGATTCCGTAGCTGACTCCTCAGTAGGAGACGGTCCTGGCACTTGCTGGACACTCTGAGACCTTCTTCACTGCAGTTGAACCTCTCTCCTTGAAGTTGTTGATGATCCGGTAAATGGTTCTTTCAGGTGCAATATTCTTTACAGCAATTTCCTTGCATGCGAGGCCATTTTGATGGAAAGCGATGATGACTGCACGTCTTTCTTTAGAGGTAAACATTGCTAACAATAACACAATGATTGGAAGCACTTCTTCCCTCATTTTATAGCAATCATTCTGCTTTTATAATCCAATCAGATTGATAGAGTGATTTCACCTGACTAGTACTCGTTCACACTTTCCCAGGTGCTGCTGATATGATTAGTGAAATGATGTTGGTTGGTCATTTTGTGCCAGGGCCAGAAAACTGTGAAATTTGGGGTTTTGTGATAAAGTTAATTGTTTGGGCCAATTAAGCTTTTTGCAATTATTTAAAATGCATCTGATCACTCTGCACAATAATCTAGAAACAATATGAATCAACATCACAACAACTGAAGCAGAAACTTTGCGAAACACAAAATTGATGTCACTGCCAATGCTTTTGGCTATGGCTGTACATCTTATTTGTAGCTTAAAGAGTCATGAAATTAGCCAAAATATTTCATAAACAAACATGCACAAGATGGGGAACGCGTATAACTTTTATGAATGACAGATGTCAAAATTCTGCGGAAATCTTTTCTGTTGAAGAGTTTTCTGCTGATTCTGCATGCGCAAATACCATCTGGGTCTGATAATCACTAACATTTCAAATAGAAAAGTTGAACAGTATTTTTTTTTTTAAAAAAAAGCAATCACATGAGATGAAGATTCATTATATTGATCTTGGAGAAAAAGCTGCTTTTTTCTACATATGTCGTTGGACGCACATTCACGAGCACTTCAGTTTTTGCGTGATGCTGCATTATGGCACTAGCTGTCACTGCAACATAAACAAGAATATTATTGAGCACACCTTCAATGCGCTGCATCGTTAAATAATGTTATGTTGTGTTATTCGTCAATGCTACATTACCTGTTGAAGTTATATGACGTTACTAGTTGACACAGTGTTGCATTATGCGCCATGTTGTGTTATTCATTATCGTTGCATTAATGCTGGATTGTAATTCCTTATTGCATTTCCCTACAGTTGCATTGTGCTATTCGTTATCGTTGCATTTCATTATTTGTTATTGCTATACTTGCATTACTTGTTCTGTTGCATTATTTGATAGAAAGCAGTTACAATGTATTATATGTCATCACTGCATTGCGTTATTCGTTATAGTTATGTTACACTATTCATTAATGTTTCACTACTTTTTCATTATCGCTACGTTGCATTGTTGTTGCATTGGGCGGACAGACAGACAAACAGATAGATGATTTATGGATGGGCATTTGAGTAATTTTGAAGCGTACTTTGACAAAAAAAAATTGTAATCGACTACTCATATTAAAATTACATAAAAAATATTAAATTACACTTACGTGAAAATTATTTTGTTTCATTCGCAAACATTGCCAAGAACAGTTTCAAAACAAGCTTGCTTTTTATATAATGTGCTGTGTTGGTGTTAAAGAGATTTAACGCATTTACACATACTGATCTGATAAGATTCAGAGCTTCTTGTGTCACTTTGCATTTTCTTTAAAACATAAAAGCAGATCCTCGTCCGTTGGTTTGCATAAACCCAACAAGAGCCGAATACCAATAAAGAATAATTCAATAAGAAACAAAATATTACAAGTATTGCCACAGCTTGAAAGCAAAGACGCCATTATATCTCCTCCTCTCTCATCCAACATCTCAAAAGGCGCACATCCACAGCACAGCCATTGGACTCAATTGTAACTGCGAGATTTGGTGAGAGATTCAGAGGGAAAACACAGTATAATTCAGTGTTGCTCATGGCAGGCAATTGAGCAAAAGAAAATACATTTATGATATTTGACAACTATTTTAATAGTCGATTAGCTGGTGCAAAACGGGTCCTCGATTAGTCGATTACTTGTGCACCTAGATGTATTATGATTGGTTCACATCAAGTTATGTTATTCATAATATGGCTAAACACTGATGCGCTTTACAGAAAAAAAACTGAAAGCCAAAAGGTCAAACTGGTCGACAAAGCTCGGAAGGAAAAAGAAGAAAAATACATGCCACGAGACATCTCAGGCATCCCAAGGCAGTCACTTAACAACTCGTTAGAGCAAATGAGGAAAGTTAATCAGACCAGCATTCAAATCAGTGCTGGACTCAGTTCTTCAAATGGAGAAATGCGAACAAACCGATACTCATTAAGGCCTCTACTGTGGGTCACACACCACTAACTGCTCAATTCAGCCGTGGAGGCCTATGGCATTTCATCAATGAATGGCCAGCAAAGGCCTTTCAGGAGATTGACAGAAAGCTGGAGTCAGCAGTTATAGGGTTAGTGAACCTAATGCACATGCTGTAATAGGCATAGGCTATTAGGAACCCATGAGCTGCATGATCCAGGATGCCACAAGGGTGAATAAATGCATAGTATCCAGTGGGAAAGTTCAGGCTGATGGGACTTTATTAAATCACAGGCTGCATTCATGAGTAACCGAGTAAGACAAGAAACATACTTTACGCAAGTACATGTCCACAGTTTCAAGTGCTTGGCCAAAGTATTGCCAATGTAGTAAAGTTGAACCAGCTTAACGTGTTCTTGCATTACTGTGACAGCAACAAATCTCAGTACTTGAGTGGGCGATAGAGTTGCCTTCAAATCTGCGCCATTAAACTGGAAGTGTTATTGTCTAACTTGCTTTAAATATATTGAATTTACCTTACTTGCTCATCAATATTCTCATTAAATTATTCCAAGCCCTTTCTACATTCAACCATGTGCAGGATAATAAAAAAACATACCTATAATTAAAATGATACTGGTTAAAATGCTAATTCTGGATTTCAGCAATGGTATTAATACTAGTTCAAATGCTAATTTTTGATATCTGTACTTTGGTTGTCACTAGTGCCAATGTTAATTTCACTTATATTTAATGTTATTAGAACTAGTAAAATAAATAATATGATAAATATTATAATATTAAAGATAAATTAATTTACTCTTCAGTTTATTAAAATCTGAAATTGATTTCCAGATATCTGAAATGTCAAAATGCATGTTGAAATGCACTTACAAATATATATATATATAAAAAAAAAAAAAAAAAATCACAAATTGTAATTAAACTTTTAATCCGTGGAATGGACATTTATGGCTTAATAGTAACAATGTAATTAATGATATAAAAAAAAACCTCATTTTTACAAGAATGGAATTTCAACTAGTAAGAAATTAGTTACAGATATTCTTTTGACCATCAGTGCATGATGGATCATTTTAAAATTCAACTAGTGAAAATGCAGTTAAAGGTATCAGTTATTGTTTAGTTCAAATTAGATAAATAATGGGCATTCCCACGATTAATGGCATAACTTTTTTTATATAAATAATTAACATTTTTACAAGGGGTGTCAATTGGTAACATTTTTAGAATCAAATTAATTTCATGACATTTCATCGAATTATATTACAATTTATCACATTTAAATGAATCTATCTATCTATCTATCTATCTATCTATCTATCTATCTATCAATATTAGAGGTCGATAGATATATTGGTTTTGCGGATTAACTGGCACCGATAACAATTTCTGGAACTATCGATAATTTGCCCCCGTTGTGTCCCATTGTGTCCAGTGCTGGAGCGGCTGGGAAGGGCGCATTGTCATTATACAGTATGATATTGGCATCTAGAGGCGAAATAAAAACTATCACTGATGCCTCGTGGTGGTTGTTTTGACACGTGAGACTGCATTTTGAATGTAGAGGAACACTACACCAAGCTGAACAATACAGATTTAAAACACCAACAACTAAATGGTATGTATACAGCACACATCGTCATATCATAATAAAGTAATTAATTTCTTGAATAGATGTTGCATTAGTAGAGAACAGCAGTATGTTTGCAGACCAGGCTGAGAGGACGCTAACATTAAAGCTAACCTCAATCTGTTTGAACAATGTGACAAAAAACACACAAGTCCTACCTAAATGTTTAAATAAGATGTATTACCATCTATTTGCATTAGTTTATATCCAGTCACATGTATGTTTTAGCCAGTTAAGTTATATATTTAAAGGTAGTGAGAGATGTGAGAAAAAATATCTTCATGCAGTCAAGAGAAACGTATAAACAAATCAGAAACGCAAATGATTTTAATTCATTTTTTACCCTCACAGTAATACTTATTTTTGTAACTTTGATTAGATAACCATCAAGTGATCGGTGAGTGTGTATGTGTGTGTGTGTGTGACGAGTTTCTTGGAGAATTTAAAGGAGCGTAACAGCGCAAAATACAAACAAAAATATCACTGAATCTTACAGAAGCGTAAAAAGCATAAGACATTGCAATTCACTAGTTTGCCCTAGTTTCACATTAAAGACCCCATCACCAGAAGTGATCAGCCACTTGAAGATGTGCGATAGCTCTGTGAATCACAAAAGGCTGTGTTAAATAAGTAAATAATAAAATGCACACACAGCTCCAGCACATTATTAATCAGTTATCGGCTTTCCAACTTGGTTATCGCATCGGCAAAATCCTATATCGGTCGACCTCTAATATATATATATACGGCCATGGCCAAAAGTATTGTCAGTGACATAAATTTTGTGCTTCGCAAATTGTTCTGCTTCAGTTGTTTCAGTGTTGATTCACATTGTTTCTAGATTATTGTGCAGAGTGATCAGATGAACAATGGCCTGGTGTCAAGAAGGGCAGCAAAGAAGCCACTTCTCTCCAAGAAAAACACTGAAAGACTGAAATTCTGCAGGAAGTACAAGGATTGGACAGCAGAACACTGGTGCAAAGATATTTTCTCTGATGAAGCCCCCTTCTGACTGTTTGGGACATCTGGAAAATCAGAGTCCAGAGAAGAAAAGGTGAACGCTACCATGAGTCCTGTGTCATGCCAACAGTGAAGCATCCTGAGAACATCCATGTGTGGGGTTGCTTTTCATCACAGGGAGTGGGCTCTCTCAAAATTCTGCCCAAAAACACTGCCATGCATAAAGAATGGTATCAAAACATCCTGCAAGAGCAACTTCTCCCAACGATCCAGGAGCAATTTGGTGATGATCCGTGCATTTTCTAGCATGATGGAGCACCATGTCACAAGGCAAGAGTGATAATGAAGTGGCTCGGAGATCATTACATTGAAATTTTGGATCCGTGGCCAGGCAACTCCTCAGATCTTAATCCCATAGAGAACCTGAGGTCAATTCTCAAAAGGCGAGTGCACAAACAGAAGCCCACAAATTGTGATCAAATTCAAGCACTAATAAGTCAAGAATGGATCGCCATCGGTCAGGATTTGGCCCAGAAGCTGATATCCAGCATCCCAGAGTAAATTGCAGAGGTTATACAGAACAAGGGGCAACACTGTAAATATTGACTCTTTGCATATATTTAATGTTTTTGCTAATAAATCCTTTAAAACTTATGAAACGCTTATCATTGTTTTCCATAAATAGCCCTAGTGTGGCAGGGCAGAGGGCGGGGCCGGGTCGTGATTATGCACACCCGGTCCCTTATCAGGCTAATCAAGCCTCCGAGAGGGATAAAGGCCGACTGCGGAGGATTGTGCAGGAGAGAGAGATGTCCGTCATGTGTGTGTGTTTGTCTTTTAAGTTATTCATTCACTTCTTTCCACCTAGTTTTTACTAGTGCAAATGTATTTACTGAAATCAAGAATTAGCATTTTCAATATATAGATACCTATCATTTATATCCTGCAAGCGATTAAATGTCAAAAGGGCCTGCATTGTGCATTGTGGGTGGAGTGATACGGATCAAGTTCTGTTTGCTGCATTTTTTAAATGCTGGTCTAAGTAGATATGCGTCACGCAGACTTCGTTGTCTGTTGAATCATGTTATGTATCTTTTCAGCATCACACAGCATGAGTAAAACCCTGTTCTTCAACTTTTAAACAAGACTCAAAATCTCACGTTCTGTTCCATGCGGTCCTGTGTGTACTACCTCAAATTATCTCTATATGCTGTTCAGTGTTGTTGCGTCCCAGGATGAGAAATACCGTGTTGTTTAGGTACATTTCCAACACCCTCTTACCAACTGGAAAGAGACTACCATAACTAATCACAAAAATAAAAAATGAGGCCCCATTTTGGCAAGTTTGCATATAATTGCTAGATTGGTGTAAAACGTTTTGAAGTTGAAAAGTTATGCAATGATTATGCGTTTTCATTATAGATCACTGCTGTGGTAGGCTAACTGGAACCCATAAGCTTTGTGATCCAAGTGGATAAATGCACAACATCCATTGAGAACGCCCAGGCTGATGGGAGTTTATTCATCCCAAGCAGAACAACGCTGAGCGTGGGTGAAATTTGCTAAAGCCGTTTCTGGCAAGGGTCCTTCAGCTCAGAGGCCGCCATGAAAGCTTTCAGTGTGGTTTACCCTCTTATTTTTGCACAAGCTGAAACATTTGTGCATTGTGATCATGCTGACATTCCAAAATCAAATTTTCTAAATGGTAAATGGAGCATTTTTAGACATTTTGAGTGTGTGTCAGGGGTGATTATTGTTTTTACAGTGCCAACAATGTATTTGTGAAATAATTTTTCACTATGGCCAAGACATGCTTGGCACAAACTTGTTTATACAGCAAAAATGCACAAACACACTATGCATTTGCAATACAAAAAGAAGCAGATTGTTACATTTAATAAAGACAAATTGAGTGGTGCTTTGCCGTCTCATGATGCAAGGGTGTTCTGAGTGGTTGCTGGGGCATTGCTAGTGGTTATTGGTTATTGGAGTCCACAGTATTTGAAAGGTAGTTACCTACTGGCCCAAGTCCAACGAGAACTATTTGGGTTTGGCAGAAAGATCTAAGGGTCAACCTCTCAACAGTCTATATCATGTTTAATGTGATGCCTTGGGGTCGCTTGCACACCCCAACTTTGGAACAATGGAAGAATTTAGAATGTCTTCCAGTGCAACATTGCAGAAGAACATCGGAGACCTGAATAGAACCATCAGATGATTAAGCAGGAGAACTTTTCACTCTTCCATCCAACACCAGTGGTGTTGCCCACTGTAATAGTTCATCCCATCCAGTAGATCTTTAAAAGTAGCACCAGTGAACCATATCTGCCCTCCAGAACTTTACTCAGGAAGAATCTATACATGAAGATGATGCAGTTACACCATCTTCCTCTAGAATCAATAGTGTGCCACACTAATGCACATACCATTTCATCACACTAAATCCTTTTAATTATAAAACTCTATAGCTGCCTAATGGGAAAACAGCTTTCCCCTGAAGAATGGAGAGAACAGAGGTGGAGAACAGAGTGGACAGAGAACAAAACCATCTGAGACAAAGCAGCCAGCTGATTGGATGGTGACTTCAATGAAGAATGGCACTGTAGATTAAAAATATCGATAGATTAGACATATGTAGCTTAACGAGCTATGCAAATTGAGCCGCCTGATTAAAAGAGTAATGAATGAGGATATTAGAATGGGCTGATGAAGCTCTATGGATTTTATTCATACCGAGAAATACAGCCAATCAGACTGAAGACTTGTTAAAGCTTTAAGAACGTTCAATGCAAAAAGACATGCAAAATGAAAATTACTCAAGCTCTCTAAATACCACATTGAACATTGAAGACGTTACAAGTTTGTTTGAGACACTTCAAGTAAAAAAGTGGAACATAGAGATTCATACCTGCACATCTGGCTCTGCAAGTGTACTCTGATTTCAATTAAACATATCAAACATTTTCAGGAGTTATGTTTCCTGTAGAATAGTTAGACTACTGTAAACAGTGTCTCCAGCTGTCTTGCTATTAGAAAAAAAATCAATTGCATTGTATTTAACTTGAGCTGTTTTATTCCACCAGGCCTTGGCCCACTAAATACAACTACTTACAGAACAGATGAGCAATTTCATTTGTTGGGGTTGAATGTTATTCAGATATATTTTGAAGGCTCTCAGAGCAAAGGCAAAATGGACTATGAAGATTTTCCCTGTCTCCTCATGCATTTATATCTAGACACAGGCCAATTTTTCTTTAATAATGCAATACCCTGACAGCAATCCACACACAACCAACAGACTAACTGGCCTCTAATTTAGCCCTGTCAGGTTACATTTTTTAAATCAGGAATCAAGAACAATCTGATTCTGTGGCTTAAAGAGATCACAATTCTACTAAAGGGAATTCATAGGCGTCTCTTTCATTCTCCACCACAATAAAATAATGAAGAGCTTTTTTTTCATAAGTGTCGACCTACATTCAGCAACAAACTCGCTATTGCTTGTACAAAGACTGCAAGACCTGCTGAGAAAGTAACTGAATGAGTTTCTAATAGAGCTGTTAAGTTTGTAGTCCTAAAATTCAGAAGAGAATCAGCATTTTTTGAGCCATGGCTGCCTCATAGAAATTTCCATTGGGTTCTTAGAATGGCAGTTTTTAATTTATGTGTAAAATAGGGTCTTTGGTTAACATTACTAAAAGAAACTTTTATGTTTTGTTTTACAACATATGTTACACATGTGGAGTGGTGGTGGCGTAGTGGGCTAAAGCACATAACTGTTAATCAGAAGGTTGCTGGTTCGATCTCCACAGGCACCACCATTGTGTCCTTGAGCAAGACACTTAATCCAGGTTGCTCCGGGGGGATTGTCCCTGTAATAAATGCACTAAGTCGCTTTGGATAAAAGCATCTGCCAAATGCATAAAATGTAAAATGTAAATGTACACACAGTGATAATTCAAAAGGGAATATTGAAGCCGCTGTGGGCTTTAAAAAGGTAAGTTGCTCACAAGTTGTTGAGGAATCGGACCACTACTTTAACCGATAACTGACCGATATATCGGTTTTGCCTACAACCACATAACGGTCCACTAAGTGCATTCACTGTTAAATACAGCACTGTTGCTGCACCACACCAAAAGTCACAATTTACAGTGCTGGCGCAAGTTACCGCCCCCCCTTTAACCAATCGGTCCGCAAGGTACCACCCAAAACACTACCATAACTATTCACAAAATGTAAAATGAGACCACATTTCCACATATAGATGTCACTGGACTCTGATAAGTGTGACAACCTCTGATAATGTTTTGAAGCTAAACATAACTAACTGCTGTCACTTAAGTATCAGCGTACCCATTCCAAGCTTCTAAAGAGTTAATCTGATCCAGAGTATTGCAGCATTAATAAAAGAGACAGTATTTTCAAACAAGTTAGGATTTTTTTTAGCATATAATGTGTGCTTTAATGATGGATCGGGTTCTCTCTTCAGAGTGAAATCTTGATGTTTTGCTGCTGGTTGCCCCCAGCAGTAAGCAATTGGCACAAATAGCACACTTTGAATGAGTTTTTGTCACACATTGCACCGTGCCTTATTGGGCTGGGTGGATTTGTGGGTAATAAATAGCTGAGTGTGTAAGGCGCATACAGTTACACTTCTCCAAAATCTATCCGTCACAGGAGAAAGATGCAGTTTCAAAAACATTTTTATTGTGGGAGAACAAATAGCTCTTTAGACATGCTTGTTAGCCTCTGGCAAATATAAATGCATATAAAAATGCACACATTCAAAACAGAGAAACAGAGTGTACCTTTCTGCGAGAGCAATTAAGCATCTAATCCCTCGCTAAAAGCCAGAAAATATGCTGGATGGAAGAGAGAACAGAGGAAACCAAGGAACAAATAGTGCATCAAAACCATCAAGCAACATCACCAATCAAGTCTAAGCCACAAATATTATTTTATTATTGGACATGAACGTCAAAGCCTTTAGAATGCACAAAGTGTTAGCATTAGGAGCACTGCCGCAAAGGGTGCTTTAGCCTGAATTTGCAAAACTTAAGGTGTCATGTCAGATCAACAATTTTGAAGTTAGATATACTGCCCTACAAAGCCAGAACGCAGTGAGTTCGCCATCAATGAAACTAAGAAAAATAGCTTTGAAGCTTTTGATTGTCCAGCTAAATGGTTAATAGCTAATTGTTCCTGAACCAAACATAGTTAAGCCAAATCTGTCTGTCAAAGGACAGATCGTAGTCTAAGACTGGGATTTTAAAACTGATGTTGAGGGCACCCCAGGGGGCTGCCGGATATACTAGTGGGTCCGTGGAAAGTTTGAGGAAAAAAAACTAAGAACTAAAGAAAAGTGATTATTTTATTCTAATGACAGCCTTTGTTTTGAGCAAAAAAAGGCGGATGCACACTGTATGATTTTTATGGCCCTTAATGGGTGTACGATCCGACTGACAATGTTGACTTGATGTTTTAGCTCATCTGGCTGTCGTAGGAGCAGTCACACTAACACTGGAATGAATCTTAGTCTCTGACAAAGTTCTGGCAAAGACAGTAAATTATCCGTCTGTGAACATGTCCCATTCAGCGTTCAAAGACTGACAATTTTGCCCTACAACAAGAAAAAAATTTTATGATCACCAAAATCAGTCTCAGACGGCTTTGGAAATAACAACAGTAGACAAACTGAAATAACAACAAATTCTGCTTATTAGAATTAGTTTAAATTGGGTATCTACAGCATATATAAACATACAGTGTTTAACTTTACATATGAAGAAGAGGGTTCCTTCTAAAGGGATCATCATATCAGGGGGTCCTTGGAATCAAAACGTTTGAAAACCCCTGGTCTTTAAGACCCCATTACAGTCACAACTCTGATAGAAATATGTAGTTTTTGTGTGTTTTGCCTTTGTAAGGTATACAACCTGTAGACATTTTTATAGCTAGGTGCGTCAATAACAACACATATATTTTTAAAGAATGTATGCACAACCAAGCCATGCGTTTGTAATGTGTTAGCCAAACATTCATGTCTAGGTACCTGTGTATTGAATTTAATCTGGGCAAATGGGGATGAACTTGTATAGACTGGAGACTTTGAAAATCAGATCAGCAAAGAAACGTCAAAATCAAATGTAAAAATGTTTCCCCATGCATGGAAACAGCTGTAGTGCCTGGGGAAAAGACCCTCATATTCCATTCGATTGGTGCATCAATAAAGCAGTCCTTGCTCATTGCATGGATCATTTTATTACTGTCTCATAAGTCCATTGGAAAGGTCCCTCTGGGCCCTTTAGAATAATTAGTCTGCTCTGGATGGCCTGTTTAGATTACTGGAGATCAAGCACTTGTGCAATGAAGGTGGAAAGGTCAGAAAAAGGGCGTCGAGTACAATCACAGCGAATGCCGTCTGACAAAAAACCGAAGACCCTTGGAAGGTTTTCAAAGGGGCAGGTTATGATAAATATCATGAGCTTATGTTTGAGAAAAGAAATGAAATTCATGCCATTGGGCTTTTCTCTGTTGGCAAAACACCCACACTGCCATGCTGGCGCAAAACCAAGATCGAAAAACAGAAAAAGTAATAACTCAGTGGGAGTTTATACAGCTGTGTTGTTTTAGTGGTCTGCCAGGGTCCTGAACAGAACTATTGGACTTTATCCACAATATTCAGAGAGTCCACTGTATTTCGCAAGGTGTGTGGAATTTCCTGTTGGCTAGCAGAAGAGCGACTGGTTGGTGTTTTGTGTGTAGCCGGTCACTGCTTGGTTGCATGTCATGTGGTTAGTTTCTTGCTTTTTAAATGTTGCAAGATGTCTTAAACAATGTCCCAGACAATGTGTGCAGTTAATGGTTATCCTAATAATCAATCAAAACTGACATTTTGTCTAAAACAGCAATGTTATGATCAGATCCCAGATGCTTCTTCCATCAGCTGCCTAAAGAAGGATTGACTTGGGAACATCTGTTTGAAAAAGCTTGAAATAGGAATAATTTGTGTGTGTGCTCTTTTCACTTTATTGGCAAGAAGTCAACAGTGGGGATTACTTATGTAATCCACCGTCCAGAAACAGAGCACAATGATTTACATAAACTATAGCATTATTGTGCTAACAGGTGTGTGTACATGTGCTGATAGTTTATAAGAAATGTTGGGAGTTTGTTCATTTCTTTTTAGCATCTATTTAGCATGAAGAACAATATCGCCTCGCTATAATTCTGTGATCATATGTTCTCAAGTTTCTGTCATTTTCAATGCTATGTTAGTACATACCATAGCGATTGTTTACGTTTAAACCGGAAGTACAGCACACATCGCATGCAAAGTATTATGGGACTCAGGAATATTGTGTATATGTCTGGTATTGTGAAAAGGCTATTGACTCACCAATATACTCAAAAACATAAACAACGAAGAAGGGTGTGACAAGGTCATTGATGCCCTGGACGTAACCGCTGGCCGGATGTCGAATCGCCCAGATGAACAGAATCCGCTCAAAGATCTACAAGCAAAAATGAGCAACATATTAGAATGGGTACATCTTCACCATTAATATGTATAGAGGAGCTACACTGTATCATGCAATATGACATATAAAATGCTATTGTTAGTATTACAATTTGAGCATTCAAGGTCACTCAAAGTGTTTTCATTACAGACACAGTGGGATCAGCCACCTTCAGCCAGCAATCAATTAAGAAAATCAATTAAGCCGCCTGAGCTTTTTAATCATTAACATCACAACATCCAATGGCGCAGACAGCAAGGTGAGAAACTACAAGTAGCTGTGTGCATTTTTATTATTAGAGGGCGCTCTTGACTTAAATATAGGTGACCATGACTTGGCCTAGCAGAAGATGTTCCTAGATCAACATCCTTGTTGGTCATTCATAAAACCAATCAGATTTTAGATTCAGGTTAGGGTTAGCTTCAGGATTATGGTTGGGCAAGGTTCAGCTTTGGGGTTGGGGTTGAGATATTTACAACATACTGATTCAATCAGATTTTAGGATTAGGTTTAAGGTTAGACTTCAAAGGACCTAGGGACTTCAACATCATTCTTATTAACAAATCATTTCCATCTGAATTTAGGGGTAGGTTAGGTTTAAATTTGAGGTAAGGGCTGGGATTAAGCTCTACACCAACATTCTTATTGCCAACTGATTTCCCTCTGAATTTGGGGCAGGTTAGATTTAGGGTTAGGGTCGGGCTAGAAATAGGCTTGAGGCTGGGAATAAGGGTTTCAACAACAATCTAATCAATCAATCGTTTCCCTCTGAAATTTGGGTAGGTTAGGTTTAAAGTTAGGGCTAGGTTAGGGGCTTCAACAACAACATTCTTATCAACCTAGCATTCCTCTTAGTTTATGTAGTTTAATTTACATGGGTAGTTCAAAGTTATGTTGTTCCAGGACCAAAAACAAAAAGTGGTTGATAAAGCAGCACGTTCTACTAGGCAAAATCACAGACAACCTTTATATACATTTATGAATAATAAAGACAAAGTTTTATGTTTGGCTTATGAGAAACATCAGTTTTCAAACTTCAGATGTTGTTTATTGGTCTTTTTTGGCACTGTAAAACAAAAAGGTTTGCACGACTTTAGTTTTCCTTTCATCGGAGGCAACATCTCTATCTTAATTGAAAGTGATGGTGATGTGGGTTTTTATGATTCACCTTGCTGTCAGCTCGATGGAATTAAAGGCAGCTTGAAGTCTGACTTAAATCAAGAGGGAAAATGGAAGTCTCTTTCTTTCTCTTTCCGCCTGTCTGTGACGCTGACATCTACCGTGCTCCTTTCAGGGCCTCATGTTTCTGTCATCCCCGAATAAACTCGTCTCTCTCATTGAGCCCTAAACAATAAAAGTGTACAATGTGGCTTGCGCTCGTTTTTCGAGACTCTGTCGATCAAACGGTGCGTCTTCCTCATCTGTGTTATTTTCTATGATCAAAGCGCCATTTATCAAAAACTTCAGACTAGTAATGTGAGTACCTCCACATTTTTGACATCTCCTTTGCCTCTATTCTATCTCGAACCCTCCCACCTCCTCTCCTCGAGAAAGCCATGACCAGTTCTCTCTCTTTCTCCTTCAGAAGCCCATTAGAAAGTGGAAATTAGACACTAAACCAGACAGCAGAAATCAATGAGTGAGTTGGAGTGTATTGAAGTGCCGGGAGCGAATACATTATCCATTTATTTGGTTAGGAGACATCTAGAGTGGAGGCCTCCTCCATGCATGCCAGTTTTTCTTAACCCTGCTCATGTTTTTTGATGTGATGCTTTTAAATGCACAATCATTTTTAGGAATGTGGGGAAAGGAGTGGAAGGAATCTTGCTCAGGGCCATGATGCATTGACAGAGCAGTTTTTGCAAAGGAAATTCAAGTTCGACAACCCCATCGGAATACATTAAATGAGGCGAGGCTACTTTGGATTCGGATTCAAGTTCCTCTGGTGGGATGCCTACAAATACATACTCGCCCACTATGTTGAAAGATCGCCACCCCACTGGAGCAGAGAACAATTGAAAGTTCATGACCTTTAAACCTTTCTGCACTACAATGTTTTGATGTCAGCCAATCATAGGACTGCATTCACAACAGCAATCATATTTTGATGTGGGAAGCATGGACTCATCCTGAACTCAAAAACATCTAGCATTATGTATTTTGAAATGTTGTTTAAAAGTGTAATTGCATTTTTATTTAATATCGAAAAGTGTAATTTTATGCTTCTTACAGTATCACGCAATTAGCTTAGGAACATGCTAACATCAAACAACTGATCTAGAATATAAAACTGGATTGCTAATTACGTCATTGCATTGAAACCACTGTGCCATCATATTTGTATGCCCAAATATATGTGTCCCCCTTATTGAAGATATGGGCTTTATAAAATGTCCATAAGGACCGGTGGTTCAGAGCAAACTTTGGATTTGACAAATGATGATATTTCATGGATAACCATAATTTCGGTCACGTCAGCTCCATTAAGACCCATATGCCCTGCAGCAGCTGTTGATGGTTTTGAACTTTTCACTGCGCAATCGCTGTGAACTCAAATGAATGTCTATATTTACCAATGTGCAGTCCATGTTACAGATATGAGGCCAAATAGGATCTGACAATGATCTTATACGTCCATGTAAAATCTAACCGGGCGAACAGGACCCCATTTCCACCACCGCAGCATGTACCGGCTTTTTGTGAAAAGATATGCAAATTAAATAATGGATACTTCTAAATGATGAATTTGTATTTATTTGAATGCAGTAAGTAACTTGTTCAGTCGAATCCAGCTGTAAAGAATATTGAATGTGTTGATATTGAAGTCAAATATTATCATTTACTGTGTGTGGACCAATAATTTAAGTAGTCAAGATGCTTCTTACTTCTTAGCTCTCTGGAATAATCGATTCTGAATGGTCAATTCCTCCACTTTCCATTGGGGTCCTGGTCACCCTGTCAGGGTTTAATTTGCAATAACAACCGGCTCACTGTATGTATACACGCCTTACATATTGCATGTCTGATGGTAGTTTTAAGTTTTATATGGCACATTTCTCAGGCTTAAAGTGTATTAAACGTGTGAGGATGTGTATTTATCAACCTGTCGACAAAATCACAAAGGCCTATTAAAACAAATGACATTTCTTGATAATTCCCAAAGACCCTACGTATATTTCTTCACTTTAAACCCTAGATATGCCTTTTGAATAACTTTACTTAACATTAAAATCATTATTAAAAATGACATCACCATTAAAATGAATAAAACTTCAGTGCTGCTCATGTCCATTAGGTAAAGTTTGGGGCTTGACAGCGCCAGTCCCCAGTCACCTTCGCTACATAGAATAGAGTGGCCAGGATATTCTTCACAAGCTCACTTTTTGTGCTCCATGAAAGAAAAGTCTTACGAGTTTGGACAGATATGAGGGTGAATAAATGATGAACTATTCCAAGGTGTTTTCTTGGCTGGGTGTGAGTTTTGTGAGGGCGTTTTGTGTGTGACACGGCAGAATGCGTCAAGCTGAGTGAAGTGGGTGGTGCGAACATCTCACCTCTTGCACAGAAGCTTGTTGAAAGAGAGGTATAAGAGGATTAGTTCTCGGAATGTCAATGTGAATCTGCAGGGAAGAGACACAAAGAGAGTAGCACAAGCAGGTTAGGACAGATCAGAACAGCGAAAGAGCTCGAAGAGAAACGGGTCTGGCCGTTTGTCTGAGGAGGAACTGACTAACAGAATTGTACTTCCTGTGTTTTACTTCCTGAGTACCCCAAAGGAATAGTTCACCCAAAAATGGAAATTTTGTCATCGTTTACTCACATTAATTTTAACGTAGACCACAAAATGTTGAAAAATGTACAGGTTGTGTTTTTCTTCCCCATCCATTTACATAGAATAAGGGCTGTAGCTTTCAAGCTTCATAAACGAAGTCGACGCAACTACTCGACTACTACACGTCACTTTCTGACAGTTTTGAGTTTCTCCATTTATGTTGAAGAAAATAAATAAATAACTCATATGGGTTCACAACCAGAAGAATGTAACTTTTTGGTTGGACTATTCCTTGACCACACATTTTCCAACAAACACTTTTGGCCCGAGACTCGCTGGCTGATTGGACAGATAGGTTGACTGACAGATAGACAGACAGATGATTGAGTGACATGCTGTTGGGTGACAGGTGGACAGAGGTGTTGACGTCAGGCGGTTCATCTGTCCTCTTACCTCTGTTACCTTGGGCTGCAGAACTAAACATTCTGGACTCATTCGGGGAATATCTATGTGAATCTGATGGTTTAGAAACAAAGAACACATACAACATGTACAGTATATACACAAAATGTGGATGTCAAGAACACACACAAATAGAGTGTCATGAGAGTGATGGTGGACAAACAACAATATATATAAAAATACAAATAACAAATACAACTATGAAAAGAGCATTATAATATATCATTCATCAATATTATATGATTATTAACCACTGAAAACACATTATTGGTGAAATGTTTTCAGAGAAAGTTTTTAAACAATATGGGTGAAAAACATGTCTGGGTCATAGTTTACCCCATAATTAACAAACATATGAATAAATTATATTAAGCCTATATTTTGGACCATTAAAAAATTTTTTTTGCAATATGACTTTATTTTAATAACCATTAAGCAAATTTTACAATTACTATTCAGTTTTCTTGATAAATCTCAACAATGATGAAAATGATCCTGTACGGACAAAATGTTTAATTTGATTAAAATCAGCATAAATTAAAAAAGGAAGTTCAACAAATACTACCATGTACAGTACACTACTTTCAATACCTTTACCATTTAAATGATTTAAAATAATGAATCAATTTATTTAAATATTCAATATAAAATATTATAATATATAAATATACAGTATATTTGCATTATGGTATGAGAAACCACTTTTTTGTATTATGTATTTATGAATACATAATCATACATTAATATGTTAATAAAAATTCTATTAAATAATAAACAATGTTTTTAGAATATATTTTCTATATATTTTTCTCAATGATGCTAATAAAGTATATATTTTTTGCATTGCGTTATGATAATTACATAATCACCCATAAATACTTTATATGTTAAAATTACAAATAATATTACAATAAAAAGAATACAAATTAAACATGTATTAATAAAATATTAATAAATATTAAATAATATCTTAATATGTTTTTCAATATTATGGTATTTTTTTATTATGTAATTTAAATGACAATCACCCATAAAATTTCAAATATTACAATAAGTTTTGTTTTTATACATATAATATTTATAAATATCTTACAAAATAATATCTTACTTATTTTCTATATTATGATAATAAGATTTTGATTTCTTGTGTTATGAAATGATAATTAGAACTAATACTACAATAAAAAATATATATTAATAAAATAATACTTTTAGAAATTACTGTATTTTTCTGCATTACGGTAATGAGAATTAGTTTTAGTACTCTACTGTATTTTTTATTTTCTGTATTAAGGTCTTGATAATTGGGGGTGCTTAATTGTCAAAGTAACGTTCAAAATGTTAAATATTCAGTATATATGAATTCATAATTGTTTGATTATAATTTTACAAAATATTTAAAAACTAATTCAAAATATTAAATAAAAAAATTATTTTGATTTTGGAATGGAATATGTTCTTGACTGACTTTGCGAGATTCATCCGGATATAGTTTGTGAGAAATGAAACATGTTTGTCACATGTGAATCTGACACTCTGAGACCACAAGACGTCAGCATTAAATCATGGAGACATTTATCACATCAGAGTGACAGCAACACATTCTCCTGCCAATTCTCTGGAGCCTTAAACATCTTTATCCTTCCCCTCTTTTGCATGTAAATATCAAACACTATCAGTTGGTGGCATTTCTAAACACCATATGCTTGTAACACAACAGATCTGGCACAGTTAACATGCTGCTGCTGCTGCTGCTGAGACATCAATCACAACATAAACACAACTAAAAGCCCTGACCATGTTACATTAAACTCCTGGCATAAACTAAACTGCCGGCTTCGAACTCGTCAAGTCTTTCACCACACTCTATGAATGGGTAACACTTTGGTGTTAAAGCATTAGAGGCACACATCCCATTAAACTATAATTTTGCATAAAATTATCCAAGCATGAAAAGTAGCTAGTTTTAAACATCAAATGTCTGCAGCCCCAGAGATTTCGAGCTCTTTGACTAGGGGTGTGCAGCGAAGCCATTATCTGTATTTGTATTTGTTCATATGACAAAATTATCTGTATCTGTATTCGGATAGAAACGGGTGTGTTGGGGCTTAAACCGGAAGTGATGGACTGGCCGTTTCCCTGCCTTCGACCGAGACAGCTGGGATATGCTCCAGCACTACCCGCCACCCTGCATAGGTCAAGCGGCTATAGAAGAAGGATGGATAACAATAATAATAATTATTATTATTATTATTGTTATTATTATTATTAATATTGGCCCAAGATCCTAATTATTATTATTTTTTTTTTAATCTTCCCAGATGAAGCTGAATTTGTAGGCTACATTAACTGTGGATTCTCCTGGTATTTCAGATATTAATATCTGCATGAAACAGACTTTATATATTGTGCATGTATAACAACATCATTCTGGAGTCAGGAGGTGTCAAGCTACATGTGAAATGTCAAGCACACATTTTACAGTGAATAATAAATACAAATTCAAACATTAAAGTAAATTAAAATTAAATCCATATAGTCTACAAACAGGTCCTGTAAGTCTATCAGTTATGTTTATGGTACGACACCATTATGTATTTAAATAATAATAATCATAATGTCATATTTATATAGCGCCTTACTAGAGATCAAGAACAATTAACATTTTCAAATTTTGCACAGTTTAAAGAAGAAAAAAAGCATATTTCAGTTTCTTCATTTTGCATCACGGAAAAACACTAGTTTAAGCGGCTCACGCGTGAGGCTGTAGTGTATATGCTTCTCAACCCCCATTGATGGAAAAGATGTGGAAAAGATCAAAAGTGTGGCTACATTTCACCAGACTCAATGCCAACAGCGTGCAATGCAATATATGTGACAAGATTATTGCTGCCAAGACCGGCAACACGACAAATCTGATGAAGCACTTGACAGTGAATAAACTTAAAATCAGAAAGTTGCTCCATCTTTGATTGCAAGAAGACCGAGCCGGTGCAGTCATCCTCTCAGCGTCCTGCCACAGAGCTTCCTTCAAAACTACTGATGAATGCAGCTGCTCTATGACTGGGACTATGACAGGTAAGGTTAACTTAAGCAAACAAACCAACAAAAAAAATCGTCTAACTTGTAGGTATACATGCTTGTGTACATGTTAAATTAAAGTTTCTGTGCGCGATGACATAATCCTATAAACTGGGACCTACATAACGTTAGATACTGTTTGGATGTATGACTATAGATAGCTAGCTAAATCGATACTAAAAATGCATTAAGGTTGAAAGTAACTGATCAAGTTTAACGTACATTAAACTAGTTATATTGTTAAACTACACTTATCCTTAAGGCTGAATTAAAAGTTTAGCTTTCTTGTTTTGTTTTTTTACCCCTCTTCACATTAATGTTATAGCCTAAAAGATGAATAATTTATGGAGAATTTTTACTTTTATGCCACACTTGACAAGCTCCAGACGCACACTATTAAAAGAGACTGCAAACGGTCGAGATCGCGCCATTCGATCTGAAATCGCACCTCACATTTTCATTCATAAGGTTTACACTTTAAAAATATTGGCTGCTCAGAATCATAAATTCATAGTAATTTTAAATGTTTAATTAAAATGTTGATTTATCCTTGTGCTTTTTGGATAAGCAGTCATACAAATATATTTTATATTATTTGGGTGAATCCATTCTTCATTTTGAAGTGATTATTTTTGCCTTTCCAAAAAAAAGGTATTCAGCTTTGGGCACATGCCTATATTTGACTGTATCCAACTATTATAAAATATATTTATATATACAGTATATAATATAACATATATATATATATATATATATATATATATATATATATATATATATATATATATATATATATATATATACACCAGGAATACATGACAGGAAGTTAAAGGGAAATGACAATTAATCTCATGGCACCTCTACTTTACCAGTTTACTACCGTCCTCGTATAAAAAAGCACTGTTAGCAGTATTATCTAGTACTCTACAAATGGTGAGCTGTGAATGTGGTCTGTTACCTGTCTGTATGTGTCCTGGTGGTGTTCGTCATTGCGGGAGTCGTAGTACTGCTCGATAAAGCCAAAGTACTCTTGTCTCTTCCTCTGCAGTGTGCTTTCTCTACGCTCAGCATTGGCAGGCAGATATCCCTTTGAAGAGAAGCAAAAAAACTAAAAAAACTGTAACAGCAGGACAGTTGAGATTCCCCAAAATCAATCTGACACGCAGCGTTTGCTTACAAAATGGCTCAAAAGGGTCTTCCAAAATGTGACTCAAACTCTGGCGGCAGCACACTTTATACAAGGAATTGCGTTCCGACTTTAGCTCATATTAGCGTCAAAGCCACATTTAAATGCATCTAAATGGAAGCCATGACAACATGATCACACTGGAAGTCGACATGTTGCTGCAGAATGTTCTAGTAGCCTGACGTCAACCTCAATCTGTCTAGCTACTGACCAGTGCCATCTCCCGTTACAAATGTTTGCATCAATTTAAATGTGTTTACCTTTTCTTGTGGTGCGACTGATAGCACTTTGCTCAAGCAGCAGCCTAAGAGACGTGGGATCTCATCTCGGGAAAACCAGGAAGTAATCGCGTTCACAAAGATTCGATTTTCACTCCACTGACAGTTAGGTTTAGTGTTGGGATTTGGTCATATGGTTGATAAAATATGCATTTCTGTTGAGTGTATTCCAACACTTTAAACAAAAAATACAACTCGCTTTTGGTGGCCCTCTGTGGACATTTCATTCAGAAACTGAAGCTCACACTTGCCCATACGTTCCACAACACTTCCAGCTTTTGCCACTAGGGCAGTGCTTCGAATATCGGTAAGCACGGACTGATTTGTCATCTAATTCAAAGTGATTTCATAGATTTGTGTAATTTAAGGTATGACGTATTTTCCGAACAGAAAGCAAAATCCAATCACAATGCAAATCTGATCCAGATAAGCAATAATAGATGCATTTTTACAAAAACGAATCAATCAAAACTAAGGACTGTGAGTGTGTGTGACAATCAGAATCAATCATTTTACAATGCAGTGGTATAAGTGTGGATGAACTAATGCAACAGAACTGATCTGGAATTAGAATTCAGGAGATAAAAGAAAGTTTAAGGGTTTCACAGAGTTTGTGGCCACTAAGTGGATATCAGTCAAATTTAAAGTTAGATTTCCTCTTATTACTTGCCACAGCGAGAGAACGAAAGCACAGCAGATGTTCAGGTCCAAAAAAGAAAGTCTCTTGATAAAGTAATTGATTGCACGAAAATCTACATGCACTGAAATCCATTTATCACAGAAGACGCTCCCCCATGTGGCTATTTTTTACTTCCACACGCAGATGAGTTCTGTGACAAGATGTATGTGTGCCAAGCAGAACTCTTCGGTACGGCCCATTAGCATATGTACATGTAATAAAATCAAACAGACTAACTCATAATGATTAACTTTCAGATAATTCAAAGAAAAGCACACAATAGTGTTTCACAGAACTGAATGGGCAGATTATTAACCCCGAGTATAAACCTGATTGAAGACTAACCAGCTAGAAATGACACAAATGTGTTTTCTCTGGAAGTGGATTTTCATTTTGGTTTCAAACATCTATTTCAAAGTCTGCTTAAATACTTTCATGTAAATTCGAACCTCCAAATGAAAATTTCAACATTAGTCAAGTCATTTTAATTGTCTAGCACTTTTATCAATACACACCGTTTCAAGGCAGCTTTCCAGAAAATCATACTGTAGTGTTTGTATACATCTTCATTATTATCTTTTTGTAATAGCTGCTGGGTAAATAAGTGTACTGTACATACACCACATCGGCATCCATTCAGCTCAGGGTCAACTGTTTAGTTATGTAGAGTTTATCTGCAAGTTTAAAGTATGTTCTCAAGACTTAAAGTTGTCACATGTGTTTTAAATACATACATTGCATTTATTGTAATATTCGTTGGCCAAAACAATGGTTTAATATATTCACATCAGGGTCAGTAGTCAGTTCCAATAACAATAAAATTGTATGATTCTCGATGGCAAATCGACAATACAATCACACACAAAAATAAATAATTAAATAAAAAGGTCATACAATATACAAGTAAACATTACTTTAGGGTACATTACTTTTTTTTAAGAATGTCCCTATGAAATCAGTCTTTTGTTTTTTCTCAATTTAAATTTCTTTCTCTCCCCAACTTCTGTTTTCCATTGATGTTTTAAAGTTTAATTCAATTTTATCATCAAAATAGTGTCTAATCAAATTAATTCTTAAAAGTTTCATTAAAAATTTCAACAAATTTTTTTAAGAGAAAAAAGTAAACATTAACAATAATAACACGTTTAGTTTAAAAAATTACACTAACTTTAAGATTGGGAATAAGTATATTGATAATTAACATTATCATCAATATTGGCAACATTAGGCTATTATTAGTGAAGTTCTCCACAATGTCGTTACCAATAGTGTAAGAACTAATAACAACATTGACACAATCTATGTAACCTAATAGTGAAACTACTATGATAACAAACATTATTTCTACAACATTTTTCATTCACAACTTTTCATTCCTGATTCAGTTGTGAACTGTTTTTTTGAATCGGTTTAATGAAACGAACCATACCAACAAACTATATGCTAAGAAAATGTATGATAATGTTTTTATTAATAACTTTGGATTTGGAATTAATGGGGGAAAAAAAGAGAATATTTCGAAATATACAATTTTAACGCATCTCAATATAAAGTGCATATTTCCAGTAAGGACAGGTCACATCACAACACTTTATTTACAGGCCGGGTTCGGACTTCTGTTTAACATCCTGTGTAGACTTCTACCATCAATGGAAACTAGAATTCAGAAAGAACAAACGTGATTTTTTCATCCAACAAACAAAGTGTTATTATTGCTATTAACGGTGACAAAAGACTTAAGACCCCATGCTGTTAAATGAACATAAAATGAAGCTGTTGTTCAGATTTTGTCGCTAAAAAGAGAGAGGCACTGTGGCATTGTTCACAGAAGGTGCAGAGGTCCAGAACAACAGGCCGGTAATAAATGTTTTCCAGCAGCAGGTTTTGGATGAACACATGCGCAAGCTCTGTGTCCAGGCACTGGCTCTGTATCAACACACTCCCACCTGCTCGCAACGGGACGTCATAACTCAAGCACCTCGTATTAGTGCGACTGAAAACACTATTTAATCATCTGCACAGCTTTAGTCTTTTATTTATTAAAGCCCACCTTGTGTGGGTGAGAAACAGACATGTCTTACACTCCAAAACAAGTTACTGCAGAGACTATTTCTAGAATGTTATACTATATATACAGTATATATATATATAAACAAATAAATAAAAAAAACTTTCTTCAACTACTGGTACTTGTATGTCCCAACGGTTGACTATTGTGAAAATTAACAGACTTTAAATATGTTTTATGTTTTACCCCTCCTAAACCCAATCTTAAAGGTTAATATCACTGAACTGGATGCGTTTTATTGCGAGTAATTTCCAGTCAGGCTGTAATTGTGCCTAATTATGCAAAAAAATGTATGGAAATATAATTTAATTTAATTTTGTGAGTATTAAGCATAAATAAAATGTTCCCTTTGAAATTAGCCTAAGCAAGACAAATGAGTCAGCGATTTCATTTCAAAATTGTTAAAAATGTAATTTCCATTATCGTAATTTCCACCACAGAATGCACATAATCTATGACTTTCAGAACAAAATGACAATTGATTTCATACAGATTTCATAAATCACATTAACTAGTAAGAGTGTGAAAAGTATTTTAATAGAGTTTATTTTCTAATGGCCCAAAGGGCCAGAAGTACCAACAGAAACACCCACCTACAACATTTTATTTTGGAACACAACTTACTACACATTTAAAGTACAAGCAGATTGTTTTACAGTTATTGCCATCTCGCCCACAAATAACACAGACAGTAGGGGCTTGTGGGCATAATTGTATCGTGTCTGGGCAGCCTGGCTGAAATAAGACCGGTGAAGATACCAAGTTCACCTCTGTGTCCTGAACACGGTGGCAACACCTCACGTAATGAAGGTGAAGTTATTGTAGAGTTCCCGGCATGTCATTTATAAATATCAGAGATCAGAGGGAGGTGGAAGGTTTTATAGGGTTTCAGGGGTCTCTGAAGAGGCAATCCTTTCAGGAAATGAGAGAGAAAGATGGTAAAAGATTGTAAACTAGTGTTGATTTCCCCAGACATTGCTAATCACTGTGACATGCTGCTTACCTTTCTGAAAACAGCTGCAAAACAAACAGATCTAGGCAATTGCTTGTGTGCTCCAGGTGATTGTTAGGGTGTTGATAGAGTGTTAATAGTTGTTGCTAGGGTGTTGTGGTTGCTGCAGTGTAGTTGCTAGGGTGTTCTGGGAGGTTGCCAGAGCAATTGCAACGGTGTTCTGGATGGTAGCTAGGGTGTTGCCAGGATGATTGCTAGGGTGTTCTGGGTGCTTGTTAGGCAATTGCTTGTGTGTTTCAGGTGGTTGCAAGGGCATCGCTAGAGGGTTGCTATGGTGTTGTAAGTAGCTGTAAGGTTATTGCTAGGGTGTTCTGGCTTGTTGCCAGATCGACTGTAATGGTGTTCTGGATGGTAGCTAAGGTGTTGCCAGGATGACTGCGAGGGTGTTCTGGGTGATTTTTAGGCAATTCCTTGTGTGTTTCAGGTGGTTGTAAGGGCATTGCTAGAGGGTTGCTATGGTGTTGTACGTAGCTGCTAGGTTATTGCTAGGGTGTTCTGGAATGTTGCCAGATCGACTTTAATGGTGTTCTGGATCATAGCTAGGGTGTTGCAAGGGGGATTACTAGAGTGTTCTGGATGATTGATAGGAAATTGCTTGCATGTTTGGGTGGTTGCTGGGTGGCTGCTAGGTAATTGCTAGGGTGTTCTGGGTGGTTGCCAAGGCGATCACAATGGTGTTCTGTGTGATAGCTAAGGAATTGCAAAGGAGATTGCTAGGGTGTTGCTAGAGGATGATAGGTTGTTGTGTGTGGCTGCTAGGTAATTGCTACGGTGTTCTCTGTGGTTGCCTAGTTGATTGCAAGGGTGTTCTGAATGATGGTTAAAGGTGCACTCAGTGATTCCTGAGAAACACTGTTGATATTCGAACTCAACTGCCAAAACATACACACCCCTCCCTTCAGGGCTCCTTTGGAAGCTCTGCCCCCAAATTTATACATGCAAATTCATTCCTTTTACCTCTCCACCGCAGAAAAGCCTCGCCAATGTTAACACATCTCCTAGCCTTCTTTTTAGATTATATCTGTCTGTACTTTTTCTCTTGTGCTGTTTCTCAGCCATTTGACATCCTTGAAGTTTAGACTCAAGTTGGAGTTTAGCTTCACATCTGCCAGATTTGCCGTCGCTCTGCCCCCACCCCCCACCCTGTGCACGTGCAAGAACCACCCCCTATTGCTGATTGGCTGGAGTAGTGTTGTGCGGCTCGGTCTGTTCCACTTTGTCCCATTTACAGAGCCAGGGATGTGTACAAATACTAGATTTTTTTCAGCCCACCCACAGAACGAACAGTTAGCAGACTGAGAGTAGATATTTGCAGAATTTGACAAAAAGTGTATTGGATTAGAATTAATAAGTGCACCTTTAAGGTATTGCTAAGGCAATTTCTAGGGTGTTCTGGATGATAATTAGGCAATGGCTTGTGTGTTCTAGGTGGTTGCTAGGGCATTGCTAGAATGTTTCTAGAGGTTGAGGGGGTGTTGTGGGTGGTTGCTAGATAATTGCAGGGGTGACCTCAATCATTGCCAAGGCAATTGCTAGAGTGTTGCTTAGTTATTGCTATGGTGTTTTGGGAAGCTGCTAGGTAATTACTAGGGTGTTCTGGACAATTGTTAATGATTATAAATGTGCTCTGGATGGTAGATAGGATTTTTTTGCCATGACAATTTCTAGGGTGTTCTGGGTGATTGTTAGGAAATTGCTGGTGTGCTCCAGGTTGTTGCTTGGGTGTTGCTAAAAGTTTGCTAAGGTGTTGTAATTGGCTGCTAAGTAAATGCTAGGGTGTTCTTGATCAGGTTGTAGCTAGACTGTTCTGGGTGGTAACTAGGTGTTTCTTACTGGCTCAAATCAAAGGAGCCCAACTCCAAGTCTCAATGATATTCTGGTCTCTAGATATGGCACGGGTACTTCTTTCATTGCAAAAACTGTACGTCCAGTCACTAAGAAAACGAATAGCACACATCTCCTAAACAAGCCAGACAATTCTAGGCATCATTCATAATGGCCATCGCACAAATCGTATGGGATGTGTTACACATAAAAATGTAATACTTATGGTTAGAGGTTTGGTCAAATTTCTAACTCTACATATGAGCAACAATTTAAGAAAATAATGATGCTTTATCAAATACCAGTAATGAAATCTTTACTTTCTAGCGGGTAACAGACAAAAGAAAAACTATTTTTTTCTTAAGGAAGTCTCGAGATGGGTTTGGTGGCAGTCTAGAGACGTCAGCAGGATGTAAAGCATTGATCACATGTTAGAGCACCCATTCAAACGGCACTGCCGCCCTCCACCGGTCATTACTCTTGTTAAAGGATGAATTCCAGCTGTTCAGAGCTGCTCTGCACTCACTAAAACACAAATACACACACACACCGATTAACTCACATACCACACACCTGAGCCGCAGCTCAATAGTGTGGATCGATGGGGTTTGATTGAGTGGGGCTTCAGTCCAGGGTTCAAGTCAACATGACAGATGAGCTTGCCATAGGCAAATGAAGGTCACACGGGTGAATTGGATGTTTCTCTGTGTGTGTGTGTGTGAGAGAGAGAGACCAAACACTAGCCTAGAAGGGGGTCCAAGTATCAAATCTCTCCCTCTGTTCCATCCTGGTTTCAGACTGGCACTTCATCTATCAGTATGGCATGAGGGCTCAGTGCTGCCCTCCTGTCTGTCAGAGGGCATGAACACGCATAACCCATATCTCGCTTCCAATAGAGCTTGACAGATGTGGTCACCATTAAATGGTCCTTGTATGGAAACAAGGTATGTAAAGATTCTTCAAAAAAAGTTTCCTTTGGTGTTCCACAGACCCCAACAAAATAAAAACAGTAACAACATACGAGTTTGCCACAACATGCGTGTGAATATAAAATGACAGAATTTTCATTTTGGGGGAATTAATTCATTAATCCTTAAGAAAATAGCCTAAATAGCCCTAATGACACTGACACTAATAACATTGTTTTAGCACTGTTGTTAACACAATTAATAGAAGGCCAAAGGCTGTCTAACATTTTTCTTTAGCTTTTTAGTCTCTTTACTAAAGCTTTCCAGTGAAGTATCTCATTAGAAGGGTTATTAATTTCTTATTATGTCCCTTTGTTATATTTTGATACCATTTTCAGTGACCAAAACAAATACAACATCCAATATGGCCAATCAAGGTTGTGTGCAGAAGTTTCTATTTATAATGTCTAGTTTTATACTGTCACAGATAGTAATAATTGCCAATGCACAAAAAGGTCCATCTTCTTTTTTTCTGTTGAACTCACATCTCAAACAAGTGGAGATTTTCTGAAGATACCTCTAGAAGATCCATTCACAGCCACTGAAACTCTTTAATTTAACATTAGTTTTCAGTCTACTGGACCTCTGGGTTTCTAGGCAGTTTAAGTCATTAGCTAAAGCCTAATGACTTATAAATGTGTATTTATGTAGAATGTATTATGTATTCTTTGATTCATCTTTTAATGGATGTGCTATTCTAATGAAGCAGTGTGAGGACAGAGGAGGTGCTGGGATTGTTAAACTTACTGAGAGCAGCTTCCACGTGATGGGCCGAACCTGCCTTGGAATTCCAGACCAGCTTAACTTCCGTAGCTCATCTAAAAGAGACAAATAGAAGAAATATATACAGTATATATATATATATATATATATATATATATATATATATATATATATATATATATATATATATATATATAAATATTAAGGATGTAACAGTTTCAAGGGTTTAAAAATATAACTGGTTTTAAAATGGATGATTATCATTCCGCTGAAATCTTCTCATTGATGACAGAATTTTTTTCAGAACATTTCTAAAATCCAAATCAGTTTAATTAAGACAGAATCGGCAACATTTACACAGCATCAAATAAACTTGCCGAGATAAAATAAATCTTTAAATTGTGCCTTCCTCATGTTACATTTGACTGTTTTAAAGGTGTCGCGAGTGCAGAGCACAAGCAAATTAGAAGTGCGGCACGAGCGGAGCGCAGCATGAGTGCATCATACAGACATGTCCGAACCTGAACCTTTAAAGCAGTTGAAGTCCGCTGTCTGGGGTTACTTTGGGTATGTTGAAGACCCTTGAGACACCATCAATGTTATCGCAAAAAAACACCTCAAACCATAAGCACCCATGAGCACATCCCACGGAATATGCGGAGATGACGTAAGTGGAAATACAGGATAATAAATTAAAGCCTCTGTTTCATAAAAACACCAGATTCAATGTAGTTTTACATGATTTGTAATGATTCTCCACATTCACAGGTTGATGACATCGATCATAATGTGTTGGATGTGGATTAGTCATTTCTCAAGACCTAAAAAACATGCCTGTAATGTGCATATATTTTATGTAACATCAAAAATCAATCCGAATGTGAAATCTGAGATTGGTTTAAAAACATACACAACAGACAAAATGCGCTGTAAAAACAACTGGAGCCTTCTGGTAAAAATTTTTTCATTTTCTCGAAATAAACCTTTCTGAAATCAGCAATGGCTGTTTCTTGTGAGGTTTTTTTTTCTTTTGGGGAGGGGGGGCAAATGAAGATTGAAGCATATGAATAATGGATAGTATTATTCTGACTGTCATGCAGATGCGAGTGACTTACATAAATATGGTCTACTTATTTCCATATTATTAATGATTCCTGATGGCGATCTGCCGAGAAGCCTCAAAGGTGCCGCAACTCTTCTAAATTGACACAAATTTGCTCTCAATGCCAATATTATTTTTGCATAAGAGAGTTTGCTGATTATAAGCTGATATGAGAGTTTATGTCCTAAAAGTGTTTAAAAGGAAGGGAAATTAGACCAGCAAAGTTGTAAAACCTTCCACCCAAATTACTTATTAAAGCTAAACTACACAAATAAGCAGAAAATGGTCGATTAACAGAAGTAGAGTTTGTGTGAAAAAAATCAAATGCTGCAAAAGTTCAGATATGACCCTTTAAAATAAGTTAAGAAAGTGATTTACTTTCTATATGAATGCAGAAATGGTTTAAGAAGTCCAAAGAGACCTTCTAATCTGTTTTGTCCTTTTTTGAGCTTGTCAGCCTCAGCACCCATTCATTTTTGAGAACAAAAAAAGCAGCATGAACATTTTGCTAAACATCTCCTTTTGCATTTCACAACAGAAGTCATATAGGTTTGAAACAACATGAGGGTGAGTAAATAATGACAAAACATTCATTTTTGGGTGAACACATTTTTAAAGAACATCTCTGCAAAATGTTTGCCTTCACAGTGTTATTTCAATGTTTTTGTTTGTTTGTTTGTTTGTTTGACAGCTGATTGCCAGCCGTGGGTAGAAGAAAGAATAGATTTGTGAAAATTGCATATTTTCAAGGAAATGGGATGCCGTGCTCTATTGAAATACCCAGATGTAATTTATTTGCTCTCACCCACATCATTTTCAGAATGAGAATATCAATCTGGAGGGGTTTAATAAAGACATGGAATCTCATTGATGTTGACTATGGTTAGAAAATGAACTTTGGGCTTATGTTAGTGAAACTGCAATAAGACCAAAAAAAAAACTCATTGTCTTACAATGAAAAATACTTTTAATGCAAATGTTCTTTTACTTAAATCCGTATAAAGGCAGTACAACAAATACTATCCTGATGTATAAATACACTGCAAACCTCATACTATGTTCCTTAAACCTAATAAAACTTCAACTAAACAATGCCTTGCTCTTGAATTATTTAATTAGTTCTCCTTGGATAAAGGGCATTGAAATAGTTGTTATAAGAATTTATAGAGGTTTTAGCTCGTTTGCAGTATAATTTATGTTGTTTTGTTGCAACTAGTTTCGTGGGATGACACCATTAGGGTGATTTGTGTCCCCTTTGGTCAAGGTGGACCCTGTTAACTCATCACAGTTCACCTTGTGCATTTGCAACTGAAGTACAGGTTTAAATGCATTTCAGTGGAGAATTAAGTTCATTTAATGACAGACCTGAAATCAATAATAATGTTCTTTATTTGATTGGTGTTATTGTATTATCTAAAGTTTAGTCAATTCAACTAAAAGTATTAAGTGGACAACAATAAACAACAATATTTAAATAGTAAAAGAGTTCAATCTACTTGCATCTAGTTACGTTAACTTAAATAGTTGAGTTCATTCTACACAATCTCAAACTTAAGTGAACTTAATTACACAAGTTTTGCAGAAGCCATTACTCAATTAAATTGAGAGAACTAGTGTACTCAGTCAATTGAGTAAATTAAACTTTCTAGGGTTTTCAGTGTTCTTCACGATTATAACGTATCATTATACAGTGCTGTGAAAAAGTATTTGTCCCCATCCTGAATTCTTCTGTTTCTGTGTACAGTATATCATATTATAATATATATTATTTTCGCATTACGGTAATGAGCATGTGATTAGGGCGGGTGGGGGTGTTACTTGTCATGAGAAAAATAGCACAATGTCAAAAAAAATGCTAATAGTCCTAAAAACAGCCTTCATTTTCTGTATGCAAAATATAACTTATTTTTCCTGCCTTTTCAATTTGGCCTCAAATATGACCAGGAAAAGGATGTGGGAGATTAACAAAGCTTGCAACCACAGATGCTTTTCAGGAACGACTGTCCGGATGATCACGAAATCATCTGAGGTCACTGTCTCCGAGGGGACAAAGACAGTGGCAATGACAGTATATAAAAAAAAAGAATGTACAGCCAACCTCGCTCCATATCCCCCCGTCGTGAGATTAATGCAACGTGGAGAAAATATAACAGATAGTTTAATTAAGTGCCAGGGCAAAAGATTCATTGACTAATTTTTGTGGCTGACAGCGCAAATGAGAGTTCAAAGGTACGAGCCGAGGAGACACCCTTGAGTGGCTCTGAGTTTAATGAATTGAGCGCTTTCCCTATAAAGTTGCACGTAAAGCAGCACGCACATTAAAGCTAGCCTTTAATGTGTCAGGACAACCTACCTGCCTCATATACTACACAAGCACATGTATCTGCCCAGAGAGAATACACTCTCATGCCCTCTGTAGTAATGCCATTATAGCATTGAATAAGCATAGTGGAAGATTTGCAAAAATGCATTCATTAGTCAGGGAACGGAGTCTTGATGATATACAACTTAATGAAGAATTTGGAATTAACAGGATTTCTGCATGGCTGCTCCCCAAAGCGAGATCCTGTATTTATATGATTCTGTATTTAAAGTTCAACCAAAACATATTATAATATAATCATGTACTCGTGCTAATGAACACTAAAATGTGAACAGGTACTGGGCCTGTCAAACTTTATAATTATTCATATTCACAACAATAGTGAAAACATATCACAAGCCCTTTCAACATTTAATCATGTGCAGGATATTAATTATTATCTACAATTCAGATTTCACTAGTGAAAGACTAATTCTTGATATAATTACATTTGCACTAGTAAAAACAAAAATGTGATATCAAAAAATGACATCATTATCTGCAGAAATACAAATTCATGATTTCAAAAAAATTATTTAAACTAGAAGAAAATATAATTATTGATACTGCTGCAACCAATTATTGATTGGTTCGAGGTGAACGTGTTTTATGTTGTAATCACAGATGTATAAGCTGCAGAGGTGTGGTCACAATTAACTGCTCGACTCGCGTTTTGGGGGGTTTTCCACTGTGGATAGTATCTGGTACCTGGTACATGATACTTTTTTAGTACCTCCTTGGTCGAGGTTCCAAGTGAGCAGAGCTGATACTAAATGTGAAGTCAAAATCCTGCAGATCACTGATTGGTCAGAGAGAATCGTCACTATTCGCATCACTGAATTTGCGACACAGGACATCCTGCTAGTCTTTCAGGAAGTGTTTCAGCTGTTGGCCGCACATGGCTACTACCGGTAAAAGTGGTAGACGTGCAGGCTAAAGTAGGGAAAAGTAAAAAAAAAAAACTTAAAATTGACTACAGAACTATCAAGGACTACAACAGCCGGAGTGGTTCAAACAAAAGAAAGTGGAAGTGGTTTGACCTAATGGATGCTATCTATGGCAATGGGAGGGAGAGCACCCTGGACTCGGCCACGGCGTTATTGGAGTCCACGATGGAGGATGGTACGTTTTCTTACTTTAACTCTATACTCTGCTTGAAAGCTTCACTTTATTTAGTTGACCAGCTTCTAAAACAACCAGGCCAATTTAACTGTTACACTTGTGTAAAATCACCATGCAACAACTGCTTTAGTAGCTAACAGCTAGCAGTCGTGTTGTCGTTTATGGTCAGTAATGTTTGTGTCACGTTTAAGTTGATGTCACGGCAGCAGAAGCGGCGAAACTATGAAGATCAGCCTATAATTCCACCCACGTTGAGGCGGCACTAAACTGCAGTGGAAGCTCAGAAAAGTAAAGCGAGTAAACTCGAGATGAGTCGAACCATAACGTTCAGTGAGCCAAAAGTGAATTGAACTCAAAGTACCTCCTGAGCTGAGATGTGTGAGGTCATTTGCAGCACTCATAGACAATACTGTTCTTGCAAAAACAAAAATTGGAAGACAGAAACAAAGAAAGAGTGAGAACCTTTTACATGTGCGTGTTCCACAAGACTCTACGCCTCCATATCAGCGCGTCATATATGCTCATATAATATAATAAAGTGTTTCTTCAACCACATGTCTTTGTGTCTACAGGCAAATTATTTGTAATATTAATTTGATAATAATAATAGCCTAATAATAATTATTTAATACATGGGAAAACGAGTCAAATATCGTCTTGATATGATCAAAGACATCAGCTATTGGCCAACACTCTGACCATTGTCGATCCCAGAGATCATCGTCTGTCGACACAACCCTAATGTACATTTCTCTCTATAAATGAACAAAATGTTCAGACAGTACACTTGCTGGTTTTTTCGACACATTTAGGAACATTACCTCTTTTGCCAGTGTCGCTGTGGCTCGCTTCGTGTGCGCTTGTAAATTGATATTTTAAAGTTTCATTATTACGGTTTAGTAATTCTCTGTAATGTAGAACAGTGTTAGCAATGTATAACATTCTTTCTCAGACCTGGAACTCAAACCATTCTCTGATGCCCCCCCAAAATATATATATTTAAATAATTAAATTTATATCATAAATGGGTGACTAGTCGCTGACTAATGGCTTAAACTAACGACTGCTATTCAACTAGGAAAATCATTGGTCGGGGGCAGCCCTAAATTCAACTGTTGATATCATGCATATTTTTACAAGTGACTATATCATTACTGATATAAGAATATATAATTGTTAATAGAAAGAAGTGGATTGCTGATATGTGAAATACAATTTCAAATATTAAGAAATGAACAAGACATCTGTAATTGTGCTTTGAACAGGAGAGAATGACAGATCATTATGAAATTCTACTAGTTGTAATTTCATTTTTGATAATAATTACAATGTTGAAATTCCAATTTATGATATAAAGAATATTTATTTCCATGAGAAATCACACTATTTGTTATATCAATATCTCTTGTCATAATCCTGCACATGATTAAATGTCAATTCAGCTTGCCATATCCTATGATTTCAGAAAACTTGGACTTTAGTGCAGGAGTCATATTGATTTCACATATGATTTTCTTTGCTTGACAGACATTGTTGCTAAACTACTGTAATATGTTTTCATTGTTTGGGAAAGAATAGCATGAACACTGCCTAAAAATATCCTTTTGTGTTTTACAGAAGAGTGGGTTTGGAATGAGAGTGAGTAAATTGCACATTTCCATTTGTGGCTGAACCATTCTTTAAATGTTCAATCTCAGGTCTCCAGTAAGAGGAAATGGCTACACTGCAGATCACTGTGTGTTCTTTATAAAGAACATCACCTCTACACACTATACATTATACTGCCTTTACATGTGCATCATTGTGTTCAGCTAGAGGTTGGTCTATTATTGTGTGCTCCACATGCTGCCACACAGTGAATTAAACACAACCTTACTGAATGGACTTACACTGGCAGTGTTAGCTCTATAATCTCTTAAAACACAAAAGCTACAAAATAACATATTCTGCCACTTCAACAGGATTTCTAAAGAATGTCTACACCAGCAACAGTTAATGCGAGTTTTTGAGACACACAGAGAGAGAGAGAGCAAAAAGTGAATGCCAAACACCATTCGTCAGGGACCAGAGCATGTGAGCAAAGAGGAGTGGTGTGACACTCCGCTCAATAACCCGCTCCATGGAGGTGTGCTCCACTCAACCACTCACGGCCCAAGCAGATGCTCCACTCAAGTACCGCTCGCGCTCGCCGGTAAAAAAAACATTAGCTCAAATCCTGCTCCGACATTATATTTCTCTCTAGTATACTTGTGTGGCAGGGCGGAGGGCGGGGCTGGGTGGTGATGCTGCAGACCCGGCCCCTAATCAGGCTAATTAAGCCTCAGAGAGGGATAAAGGCCGACTGAGGATGGCAGTGTGAGAGAGAGAGAGATTTATGAACAGTTGTCTGACACCTGGGTGTGTGTGTTTGTCTTTTGGTTCAGTTTGATATTAAAATATTATTTATATCGGCAAGCCGGTTCTCACCTCCTCCTTTCCATGAATACCTTTACAACTTGGTTCCAAGCACGTACACAGGTGGTAGCTACAGTGGTCCGAGCAACTGCCCCTTTTCCCACATGGGCTGAGGCACCCCTCTGGGTGAAATATAGACTATAGGCCAATATTTATTAAATTATCAAATGATTAGGTAAAGTACACATCTGAAATTATGTGATTGTTTTGTTGTGTTGAAGTATATTAAATCTCGCTGTTTATTTTATAATGGTTTACAACTGCTGTTAGATAATCCGGTCTACCAAACTTTCCTTATCATTTGTAAACAGACAATTATTTCTCTGTTATCACATGTCATTGAACATCTTCTAAATGACCTTTATTTGCGTTAAACAAGTCATCAAACATGCCTCTAAAAGTGATAAAACGTATTTGTGTTTATGCGGAATCGGTGCGCTTTTCAGTTTAAACTGAGCCTGCAAATTAGGCCACACAGATCTGAAAGATCACACATGTTTATTGGATTTGATGCAGGGATTTTTTGTGTTTTCACCAGGATTCAAGGAAACACTAACGTTCTAGTTGGCAGATGCACTGACATGATGGCAAAACAACAAGACACTATACTTATCTATTTATTTATTATCAAATAGTACTGTAGCCTACTTGCTCACCTTTTGCTGCACTACCATGTTTGCGTAGCACATCCTCGTGCTCTCTGGCAATGGGACACGTACAATTCCAAAAGTAATATTAGCTAATTCTCACGGTCTATCCACACTCCCTTTCCTTGTTTTTAACTATGATTTACACTTTGCTTATATTTAGGTTATAAGGTTTGCAACTTCACTACAACAATGTTTGAGCTCCATTACCTCAGGCCGATTGCTCATTTCGCAGATTCTCAAACCAGCATTTCAAGAAGCGCATTCTGGGTTGAGTGAGCGCTGCTGATGGCCTGAGAGAGCGGAGTTGAATCTTCAAAAAGGCAGTCTCAGGGACAGTCGAGAGACACCATGTGAGGTTCAAATGTGTGAACGGCGAGCTCTGCGCACTTTGCATAGTATAAAAGTTTTTATACTTTTTGTGTCATAAACCTGTGAGATTCGATACACCCTGATCCATAACTGTTCTAGGAAATCAATAAGTCAGATAAGAATTCAAAATCCTTGGGCTCTGGAGACATTAAAAGACACTTACGTGCTCAAGCTGATGCCCCGCCCGAGGGCCCGAGCGATCTGGCCAGAGAAGTGAATGAAATTCGTCGAATAGTTGAACGTGTCGGCAATGCTGACGAAGGTCATTGCTGACTTGGAGGATCTTGCTGCAATACGTCATTCGATCACAGCCATGGAGACAAAATTTACTGACGTAGTTACAAGAGAGGCAGTTGTTGAGAAACGGATCGATTATCTGAGTCATCGGAGAGGGAATTAGCTGCTAATCCGCTAGTGACCAAGGTGGATTTGGAGCACGTCTGGGAGAAGCTGGAGGATATGGAAAATCGTAAGCAGCGGAATAACGTCCGAATTTTTGGAATTCCTGAGGAAGCAGAGGGTCAGAATATGAGGGAATTCCTGGAAGACCGCTTTCCGAATCTGCTTGGCATAACTGGCAACAAGCAGGAAATTGAGCAAGCTTACAGTGTCCCGGCTTGGCGATCCATTGAGGGAGACAGGACCCGATCAATTCTGGCCAAATTCTGGTCAAACTTTATTTGTTGTGTTGTTCAGTCATATAACAGATTATACAAAGCTCAGCAGCCATTTTCAGTTCAGCAGAATAAAGAACACACTTTCTTTTGTTTTCATGCATCTTGACATTCATCTCTTTCCATCTGTTGTGTAACGCCCTGGATAACTTTGCTTGTAAGTTTTATTGTTTATAATTGCAATTTTAGATACTTTTGTGTTTGTATCTAGTTGATTTCTCTATTTTGAAACCTAGCATGGCAATGTGCTCAATGCAATTAGATTCAGAGAACAGCCATGTCTCATTAAATTAGTTCCTGTAATTTATCGATGGTACCATGTGTTATGGTTATATACATCCAAGTAACCATTTATGTATTTTACTTTCAGTTTTACATGGAAGTGTGTAACAAGGAGATTGGGAGAAATTACATGATTGCACTCAAGAAATTCAAGTAAAAGTGAAAAATGTACTTCCTCATCTGAGTAGTCATTAAAGCCTCTTCATCACCTTCAACAGTGTTTACAATACGTAAATGCATGCGCAAGGTATACGCATGCAGAGGACAGAATAGCCTGTATATATAAAAACATACAGTATAAATACACAGTATACCAACAGTTGTTGGTACATACAGTAAACCTGTAAAAATATATATATATGACAGAACAGCACAAAAAGTGGATGTAATCTTGGCTTACAATGCCTAAAAATGCTGTCTTGGTAGCAGCTCACTAGGGGTTGTACCAGATATAATGCCAGTCTCCTAAGTGTAAAACATCTCTATTGAAAGCTATAAAACTTTAGTTTTTGCTCTAAAACTCATAAAGTAGATTCATGAATGGGGCGGTTCACTCGTATAAAGGACACAGTAACACACTGCGGACCCATAAAGTAATGCAGTGCTTGTAAAGAGACACTTCACTGTATTAACGCAGGCTGTTGAGGGATGATATGTAGTTCAGGTGTCTGGGGAAAGTACTGTACAACCCTGACACTTCCTCCGAGACCGCAGAATAACTGCACAGCTGCATTTCATTGATTGCATTATAAATTTTCTTCCTCTTTCATATGAATTGCGTCATGAGCCAGATACAACACCCAAAAGCCAGGTGACAAGTTTCTGGACAGAAATAAAGTTTGAAAAAAGTTTGTAGAAGTGCAAACTTTGGCTTCGGTGCAGTTTTTAAGCCTGTATCCATTTTAAAAGTTGGGTGTTAAGATGATCCAACATAAACTTTGAGTTAGCCACTGTAAAATGACTATGAATCAAGGAATTTTGGACTGGAAGACAAACTAGACACAACTTGCCATAAGTTCTATTAAGTTCTGGCCAGTATGACATTATAACATTGCACGGAGAACAATGTGTCAATCTGTAGAGATACAGCTATGGAGTTTTTCCTGGGGAACATCTGCTACACGATTTTAAAAAACAGTAGCAGAAAACTACACTTACTGAGCACTTTAATAGGAACACCTGTACACCTACTTAGTCATGCGATTATTTAATTAGCCAATCGAGTGGCAGCAGTGCAGTGCATAAAATCATTCAGATACGGGTCAGGAGCTTTAGTTAATATTCACATCAACCATCAGAATGGGGAAAAAATGTATCTCAGTGATTTTGACCGTGGCATGATTGTTGGTATAAGACGGGATGGTTTAAGTATTTCTGAAACTGCTGATCTCCTGGGACATTCACACACAACATTCACCTTGCTGATGACAGAGGTCAATGGAGATTGGCCAAACTGGTTTGAGCTGAAAGAAAGGCTACGCAAACTCAGATAACCGCTCTGTACAATTGTAGTGAGCAGAACAGCATCTCAGAATGCTCAATACGTCGAACCTTGAGGCAGATTGGCTACAACAGCAGAAGACCACATCGGGTTCCACTTCTGTCAGCCAAGAACAGAAGCTGAGGCTGTAGTCGGCATAGGCTCACCACAACTGGACAGTAAAGACTGGAAAAGCATAGCCTGGTCTGATGAATCTCGATTTCTGCTGAGGCACATAGATGCTAGGGTCAGAATTTGGTGCCAACAGCATGAATCCATGGATCTGAATCTACCTTGTGTCAATAGTCCAGGCTGGTGGTGGTGGTGTGGGGAATGTTTTCTTGGCACTTTTTGGGCATGTTAATACAAATCAATGAATCAAACATCACTTGAATGCCACAGCCTATTTGAGTATTGTTGCTGACAATGTCAGGGGTGGGAAATTTTTTTTTTTCTTTACAAGGTTTACAAGAAGAATATAATTTAATGTGTGAAACGGTTACAAAAAAAGTTATATTATTGTAATAAAGCACAATCAAATAGTGCTATTTTTTAGAATTTTTATAATATTTTCTTGTTTATAAGAAATATGAATACAAAATATACAGTATATCTTACATAGGCTGCTTTTAAAGGTGCGCATCTCATGAGAGTAGGTAAGGACACAGGTTTTAAAGACACTGCAAATTGCTTGTCCTATGTACAGTGCTGAGCGGATCAGAACCGACTAGCTAGCCAAACGAAAGCAACAACTATGGCAAAGCATCAGGGAGAAGAGAAAAACATAATTGATGAAAAGAAAACTAGGATTTATTTGTTGCATTTTATTTATTATTATATTTGGATTATGATTATTAGTATTTATTTGTATTGAATTTAGTTTTATTGAGGCAATGGACGAAGTGTGAATTGAGCGTGTGATTTGTTGTGAAAGACTAGCAAATGAAACTTGAATGAATAGACTGGGCGCGCGATTGAGTGCTCCAGGGTTTGAGAGCTAACGGACAAGCACAAGATATTATCCATGTCTTTTTAACATGTACAGATTGGTTGACTACAAGATATTTAACACATTTCAGTAAGTGGTGCTGTACTCTTTCAATATAACCTCTGATATTCATTTATGTTTTTTCATGCTATGTTGGAGAGCGAGAGCGTTGTGCCGCTCCATATGAATGTGCAGCTGCCGCGATCTGTCACACAAAGCATTAAAGGGCATCAAAACCATATTTATTGTATAAATTGACATAATTTGAAGGCTGAGACTAAAATGGAGTTCCTCCAAAACACTTTTTTTGGTTAAAATATTGTCACATTTGTGGATAGGTATCTAAAGGGAAAATAATATATTTTTTATATATATAATATCATATGCAATTTACATGCAATTTGGAACAAAGAAGGTGTTTGTGTTCTTTGAAATTGACAGGTCCCCCCAACAAAATTCAGTATAATTGGCGATGCAGTTCTGATATTCAACACACTCTGATGACATCATCATAGGATTATCGCTTGACATGTTGCTTTTTCCTACAACTTAATGCTTTTACTTCATATCGTACTGGAGAGCCATCAGAGCACCAAACACCCTCAGATGGTGGGTAAACCCAGGAAGATCTCCTTTGGGGAAACCTGTACTATCAAAATAGACCTAAGAACTTCAGGGATCATTTGACTAGACCTCACAACAAATATCATAAATATGCATATACCATATTAGGTGAAAATCCCATCCCAAAATAGAAAAGTTCTTAAATCATTAGTTCTACATTTCTAAGTTTTATAGATTAAGCAAAATGAACACATCTGTGCATTAGTGATTTCTCCTCTGGTACATTGAAATTCACATTAACAGATTATATTTTGCTCCTGTTACAAGGAAAATCTATTGTTGTGAATTGGTGCATATTACTAATTGTTTTCATTGAGCCTGTGTTAATTGTGAGTTACTTCAAAGGAGAGGGGGAGGTGTTCAAAGGAGAGGGGGTTGTTCGGGATTTTGAATGTTAAATAGGTTGGGAACCACTGTTCTAATGGCTACTTCCAGCATGATTATGCACCAGTTCTCAAAACAAGGGAATCTCAAACTGGTTTCATGAACATGACAATGAGTTCACTGTTCTTCAGTGGCCTTCCCATTCAGCAGATCTGAATGCAATAGAACACATTAGGGATGTGGTAGAACGGGAGATTCACAGCATGAATGTGCAGCTGACAAATATGCTGAAATTGCGTGATGCAAAACATGGACCAGAATCTCAAAGTAATGTTTCCAACATCTTGTGGAATCCATGCCATGAAGGATTGAAGCTGTTTTGAGAGCAAAGGGAGACCCTACCCAGTATTAATATAGTGTTCCTAATAAAGTGCTTGGTAAGTGTAAATCCTACATGGCAAAATGTGTCGCAGAATCCCATTACAACTCCGACATTGAAATAAAATTCAATTTTTTTTAAAGCTTGACAACCCTTGGTCAATTTTAGATTTTATTGTGTAAAAAAATAACAACAAAGATACTTAAAAATATCTATTCTTTTGTGTTCCACAGAAGAAAGTCATACAGTTTTGGAACAACATAAGGGTGAGTGAATGAACTATTCCACCAACATGCCATCAAATACTGCCTCTATTATTAATATTCTCGACACAGTTTTATGAAAACAAATGCATATTCTCTTTTTCTCTGGAGGCTTTCTATGAGGCTGAATAGTTCAGGTTTTGTTAGTCTGGATTCACACACAGGCAGATATGAAAACATGTCTCTTTCCAGGAATGCTCTTCTCAGTGCATCATTGTCAACATGACGTTCTTTAATTCCTTACAGGAGCTAAAGTATTTATGTGTCGCATATCCCTTAATGTGCCTCTGAATGGAGTGAAAATGATTCAGACTGCACTCACGGCTTTGATGTTGTATATTAACCGTGGTGAGACTGGCACGAGAGCGCCACAGCTCCCCCATCTGAGACAGACAAAGAGGGCAGAGAAACGGTAGAATGGAAGTAGAGAAGGGTAAGACGGTAGGTGATGCATCGTCATGGCAACAGCAGACAGCATCAGGGAGTAATTTCTTCCTGTGATTGTGGCAGATTTTTATTTCTCACAAAGTTGAAAACTGACCTTTTGACCTTCTGAACACACCATTCTTCTTAAAAACACATCCATCAGTGAGCCGTGAGCAATGAGCATCACATACAGCCACTGAGAAAACAGTTTTTAAACAAGAGCTTCTGAAGGGTGAGAATAACATCTTGTTCTTTAGCGTACGTCGTATATTACAAATTGCATTTGTGTCTGTTTGGTTTTTCATATTTTCAGAAAGTCTTTGGTACAACGTTTTAAGAAACAGAAATAATTTATCATACTATTACTGTTCCAGTCCTCGAATCTTATTGACCAAGTGCTGTTGCAAGAGTGCTGATATTCAGTATAACAGCACTAGGACACCATTTATTCCACTCGTCTGAGTTCACGGTGTTCATGACATGACCTCTACTAAGAGGCGGGCGGGTTTTCAGAATCAATTTTGCCAGATATTCAAAACAACAATTCCATTTCGTTTTTTTGCACCAAAAACACAATTAAGTTTCCCCTGATCATTTTTCTCTGTTTCTCTGACAATTATAATTAAACAGGGTTTTTTTTTTTTTTTTGCTACTGTATCACTGTAAAAAATCATACTAATTTAAAACAGAAACTTTCTCATATGTCAACTGTGTTACCTAAACTTATATGCTGAAAAATTCAGTTAAGACGATGCACGTAAATACTATAAAAATTATATTAGCAGTAAAATGTCAAATGCATCGTATTTGATTAAATGAATTTCAATTAATGAAGAAAGTTTTCATTTTGATTGATTATCACTGTACAAACTGAATGTAAAAATATAAATATGCTACAGTAAAAATCTTTTAATTGGTTAACCAAGTTGACATACAGCAAAAAAAAAAAAAAAAAAACATTCTATTAGATTTAACAATACATGTACATTTTCTGTAAAATCTTGTAAAAACTAAATGTTTCAAGTCATAATATAAATTACCATATAATTATGTAAAATGTATAATATATTTTTAAAAGACAGAATACAAATTTTAATAAAAAACTAAGGTAAATTAAAAAAGCATTGTTATATACGTAAAAATAATTTTACAAAACAATTAGTTTAATTTTAAAGGAATATTTTGGGTTCAATACAAGTTAACCTCTTACAACAGCATTTGTGGCATTATATTAATTACCGCAAAAAATTATTCTGACTTGTGCCTCGTTTATTTAAGAAAAATAAATAAAAAATAAATCCCAATAACAGTTGGATGTGAATTGGGGCCAGTTCATAAACATTGAAGTACACACCATTTCAAAAGTGTAGCCACAAGATATAAACATTATACATGAAAAAATTATTAAAGTGTGATAGATTTGCTTACTAACCTTATCTGGGTAAATTTATATCCTTTTTTGCAATGACGACGCAACGCCGGAAAACCCTTTTACGACAGAAAAATCACATAGAACATGTATAATGTTTAGGTTTAGTGGCTATATTATAATAGTATTTATTTGTATGTTTTTGAACTGACCCCATTTACAGTACTTCCATTGTGCTACAAATTCTGTTGATTGAGTTTAACTTAAGACTTCAATATGTAGTTCATTATGAGGTGTGCTATGATTAGCTAACCGATTGCATGTGAAAACTAACCGCAGCCGTTTGCACTGTCCTTTATCAGGGCGAGTCAAATTGCTAAATACTGAATAGTGTTAATACATAAACGTGTGGACAGTCATATGTTAATGAGCTCTTGGTTGTGACATCATGTGGGCGGCTGTGGCTCAGGTGGTAGAGCGGGTCGGCCACTAATTACAGGGTTGGTGGTTCGATTCCTGGCCCACAAGACTCCACATGCCGAAGTGTCCTTGGGCAAGACACTGAACCCCAAGTTGCTCCCAATGGCAGTTCTAGCCATTGTGTTTGAGTGTGTGTGTGAATGGGTGAATGAGTCACAGTGTAAAGTGCTTTGAATACCGCTAAGGTTAAAAAGGTGCTATATAGGTGCACACCATTTACATCATTGAAAACAAGCTGTTTTTGCAGTTCTTTGAGTTTTGAACATGAGAGCATGTCTACATAGCACATCAACACATTTTTATTTCAAAACCCTGCACAACTTTGTTAAAGATCACATTAAATCAAAACAGGATTTTTTAGGGTTTTATTCAATGTGCTCTATTTTCGTGAGTGAGCAAAACACAGCGCTACGCGCAATGACCGTGCACTGGCTTATCCAATTTCCTTGAGAGTGCTAATTCTAAGTCAAATTTTTGTGGCAGTGCAAGGCACAAATGCATTTTCTAAGCATATAAAAGTAGTGTGTCCATATTTCTATAATTCTACTTCAACGCATACAGTCCATTTACACTACCAACTTCTGTTGTCTTAGTTTATATTGCTGGTGCTTGAGGGAATAGACTGCATAACAGGATGCAGATGCTGCAATAATCGGAGAAGAACCTCAATTAAACTGTACTTGACCCAGCCCATTAGCGCGTTGTGCATATGATTTCGCCAAACCCACATGCGCCTAGTCTTGGCGCATACTTGCACGAAAATACCCAAAATTCATGGCCTTGCCCACTGACTTTGCACATATGACTTTAAGCATAGTGCTTCAATTAGATATAAACATTTAAACAGTCTTTCGCTTCCAGGAAAACAGACCAAAAATACTGATGACATCTTCTTTCACTCAGGGGTGTATTCACATTTTTGTACAATCTAATGCTCCTTAGAACAAGACTGTCCCTCCCCAAAACATCCAACAAGCAAAAAAGAGAAATGTTCAAGAGAAAATACATAAACAAAGGAAAGAAAACAATGCTCATTAAATGATTTCCACTTATTATCTGTCGCTGACAGTAGAGGGCAGACATATTGTCCTTTAGGAGGAATGGGAAATCATTATATTGCAGAGCCTAATTACACAGAATTAATTCATATTTCATTGTGCCATAGCAGATCTGACTCGTCATTTCAGATATCTAATAACTGCAACAGAACCAAACTGAGGCAGGGATGCCCAGAGAGCCAGTCAAGCAAAACCAGAACTGACACTCATACAACCAGAGGCCTGTCAACATCTACACCGTCCTGACTTCTTGGCTCTGTCTAGTTTAAGCCCCAGAGGTGTCGCTGAGCCAGTGTTATGAAACCCATGCAGAATGCAAACTGTTAAGGTCAACATGAAATCAAAGTTTAACCCAATAACTTCCTTAATACTTCCTCATACTTAATAATGTTGCTGGTCTTACTGAGCATGGTTCAACAGTTCATTTATAAGAAAATGTATATTGTTTATAATCTTTCATCAAAATGTAATAACTTACACATAAAACTATTTGTCTGTTGACATAACCACAGCTGTGTGAGTGGTAAAAAATATATATAAACCGATAATATCATAGCTTCATTTTGACAGTCCAATCATATCATGGTGGAAATATAAATTCCCTCCCAACATTATTTCCAACCAAATATTGAAAGTTTTTGAGTTCGAATCAGCTCACCAGTGCAAACTTTCAGGAAAACTTCTTACCGGCTGCTAAACTCCTTCTTACTGCCATTGGTACAAGTCATTAGTAGGCATGACCTAGAGCTCCACCTACTATCAGTTGCATTGTTCAGTCAGTTAATATCAGTCACCATGAACAAACTGCCATGCAGAGTTATTAGCGAGCTGGTGCAAACTTACCTTAGTAAGTTTATAGTAGTTTGCATTGAAACATTTTCTAAGAACATTTCATCAGCATTAGTCTTCAAAAGAAATCAAATCTAATCAAATACTCTTAAGTTGGGGTTGTGGTGGCTCAGCGGTTAAGGCTCTGGTTACTGAGTACAGGGTACAGGTGTTCAAGCCCCAACACCACCAAGACACCACTGTTGGGCCCTTGAGCAAGGCCCTTGACCCTATCTGCTCCAGGTGTGCCGTATCATGGCTGACCCTGCACTCTGACCCCAGCTTAGTTGGGATATGTGAAAAAAATTATTTCACTGTATATATGCAAAAAATTTATGTATAATGTGTGACAATAGATCAATTATTTATTTTATTTTTTTATCCAACTTTTAACACTTTTATACACCCATATTTGCAGTAATATCAGTGTCATCATAAATTACAATAACCGAGTATATGGCTGCATATAGTGTTAGCGAATGAGTGCCATTGATGCAAATGGTAAACACTAAAGTACACATTATTTACTGCATATGCACTCACCAGCCACTTTATTAGGTTCACCTGTACACATATTTATTCATGCAATGATCTAATCAGTAAACAGTGTGGCAGCAGTGCTATGCATAAATTCATGCAGATATGGGTCAGGAGCTTCAGTTCACATGTTCAAATCAACTATCAGAATTGGAAAAAATTTGATCTCGGTGATTTGGAGCATGGCATGATTGTTGGTGCCAGACAGGCTGCTTGTGAGTGTTTCTGTAACTGCTGATCTCCTGGGATTGTCATGCACAACAGTCTCTAAAGATTACTCAGAATGGTGTTAAAAAACAAAACACATCCAGTGAGCAGCAGTTCTGCAGACGGAAATGCCTTGTTGGGTTCCTCTTCTATCAGCCAAGAACAGAAAGCTGAGGTTGCAGTGGGCCTACCATCTGTGTACCTCAGCGAAAGTCAAGATTCATCAGACCAGGCTATGAATTTCCAATATTTAAGTGTCCAGATTTGGTAATCCTCAGCCTCAGCTTGTGTTCTGTTTTAAATACTTTTTTAAATGTGTAGCTTGACTATAGTTTAACTGCTTTAAATTATGAGTATCTTGCAGCTTGTAAACCTAAAGTTTTAAAGTAGCTTCCCAAAAACTGCATGAAAGTATTATAAAAGTATCACAAAGACTCTTGTGCTCCATTCCAAATCGTATGAAGCCATACAACACTTTGTATGATGAACAGACTGAAATTAACTCATTATTCGCTGAATTGCCTCCGCTGCATGGTAGCATTCAAATCAAACATCAGATAAAGTCTTTTGGGCAACATATGCTGCATTTGTTACATTTTGAATCTTAACAGCCCAAGTCTCATTAAAAAGTCAGGACATTCTTCAAAAATTCACCTTTAGTGTCCAAAAGAAGAAATAAGTCAAATGGGTTTGGAATAACATTATGTTGAACAAATGATAAAATCATTTTTGACATTTTCTTCAAAAGAGACACACTATGTATTGGTGATGGAGTGCGTAAGATTTCAGATATTTAGTATTAGATCTGTAGAACAGTAGCTTACCCAAATCAGTATTCGGACCAGCCAGAACCTGCTTGAACTTGTCAAGCCGTGACGCCTCTCTCTCGGTCATGGCTGGCGTTCCGGACGTGTTCTGATCCGCCATACGGGCCACCAGTGGAATGACGGGTCTGTGTGGGAGCGACTGCTGTCTATGGAGTGCTACATACTCTCCTCCCACCTCTGTCCCGTTTACAAACACAAGAGAAAACAGAGCATTAATGGGCAAATAAACAACACTGGCCTTTCTTAAACTCACCGGCCCATTACACTTAATTACAGAGACTGACTCTATCTCTGAAACATCCAGACATGAGGACATCTGTTTGTCTGGGTTGCCCAGCTATTTATAATGAAACACTTCTATGTCAACTGAAATCTATTATAAAGCTCAGGTAGATGATCCCTACATTTGGAATTGTGCTCCATACAGCTGTGTTTGAATGTACAGTAAGAATATGTTCTCATCTTGTGTTGCTAGTGTCAAGCAAGCTTGAATTTGGTTTGTTATTTGTACAGATGCGCGTTTCACTTATTGCCCCTTTCTGAAAACGGATGCTACTTTAAGCTTGTTTATTAAGCTTTTTATTGCTCAGATGTTAAAATATTCATTATTACAATCTGGGGACATAATTAATTGCATACATTTTTCGAACGTGTTATTTTTAATATAAGTAATCACACAAAATTACCTCATTAAATCACCAGCCCTAATATTACCACAAAAATACTTATTATAAAAGTAATCAAAATATAACTAAATAAAATACAATAATTACTTGAATGCAACAAACACAATAAAACACATATATTTTTTATTATATTACATGAATTCAAAACTTATTTGTTATAAAATAACAAAGCAAAATATAACAAAAGAAAACGCAATTTAACGCAATGCAACGAAAAACAAACGTTTTATATACGTTTAACGTTTTACATAAACAAAACCTTTTCTCTAATAACGTAAGAAAGCAAAACATAAAAACAACAAAACAAAATGAAAAACGCAATTAAAAGCAAAGAACAACTAAACTAATTACATTTTTTACAGATTACATGAACACAGCAAAACAGATTTCTTATCACATACGAAATCAAAATATACAGACAAAACACAATTAAATGCAACAAAACAAAGCATATACAATTTTTTAATGCATCGTGTAAACACAACAACACTTATAACGAACGCGAAACATAACAAAATTAAATAAAGAACAAATCAAAAAATTTTATGTAATAAACATGTTTAATGTATTACATAAAGACAAAATGTTATAATATAAGAAATCTAAATATAACAAAACGCAGTTAAACACAATGTGCAACAAAACATATTTCCAAAAATATTACATATAATTTTCATGTAAGACAGCAAAATATAACAAGTCTATTCCTGAAATATCCTGACATAAGGAAATCAGTTTGTCTGCAAGTCAGAGAAGGTTGTTACCCTGAGACACCCTGCTAGTTATAATCCAATCAAAATCTATGTCAACCGAAATCTATTATAAAGCTCAGTTAGATGAACCCCTGATCCAAGTGCCATCATCGTTGAGGGAATGTTTAGGCACCTCATGATTGAATTTGATCTTGATTCAGGGAGTCACAATGCTCTAATAAACTTTATGAAGTCTGTGTTGTGGTGCCTTGCATCTGACTCTGGGTTCTTCATATGCTTTTTCAAAAAACAAATCTTAATAATTCATTTTAAATTCTGATTAATGGTGCACTGATCAGGAAATTTGAGGTTGATGTCGATCACCAATTTTTTAACACCGAGATCGGCTGGGGGCTGGGTATCTCAGCGAGTAAAGACGCTGACTATCACACCTGGAGTCGCAACTTTAAATCCAGGGCATGCTGAGTGACTCCAGTCAGGTCTCCTAAGCAACCAAATTATCCTGGTTGCTAGGGATGATAGAGTCACATGGGGTAACCTCCTCGTGGTGGCTATAATGTGGTTCTCGCTCTCGGTGGGGTGTGTGGTGAGTTATGTGTGGATGCTGCGGAGAATAGCGTGAAGCCTCAACACGCGCTAGGTCTCTGAGGTAACACGCTCAACAAGCCACGTCATAAGATGCCCGGATTGACGGTCTAAGATGCGGAAGCAACTGTGATTTGTCCTCTGCCACCCGGATTGAGGTGAGTCACTACGACACCACGAGGACTTAGGGCACATTGGGAAATGGGCATTCCAAAATTGGGGAGGAACATTTTTTTTATAAATAAAAACACTGAGATCGGCTGACACCAATCCAATGACCAATATTTATTTTTTAGTGCCCTTTGCTACACTTTCACAAGTTATATGCAGCAGTTATGTGTTTATGCCCTACACTGTCCCACAATTTGCATTAATTGTGAAAAGCGAACACTTATTTGAACAGAAAACAGTTTTGAACAGTTCCATAGGATTCAATAGGAATTTTTATATTTTCACGAGAGTGATAAAGGTGCCGCGAGTTGCTCCTGTCAGGCTACTCTGCCTTCCAGGAACTTTTTAAGGCACCTTTGTACAATAGACATACACTCACCTAAAGGATTATTAGGAACACCATACTAATACTGTGTTTGACCCGCTTTCGCCTTCAGAACTGCCTTAATTCTACGTGGCATTGATTCAACAAGGTGCTGAAAGCATTCTTTAGAAATGTTGGCCCATATTGATAGGATAGCATCTTGCAGTTGATGGAGATTTGTGGGATGCACATCCAGGGCACGAAGCTCCCGTTCCACCACATCCCAAAGATGCTCTACTGGGTTGAGATCTGGTGACTGTGGGGGCCATTTTAGTACAGTGAACTCATTGTCATGTTCAAGAAACCAATTTGAAATGATTCGAGCTTTGTGACATGGTGCATTATCCTGCTGGAAGTAGCCATCAGAGGATGGGTACATGGTGGCCATAAAGGGATGGACATGGTCAGAAACAATGCTCAGGTAGGCCGTGGCATTTAAACGATGCCCAATTGGCACTAAGGGGCCTAAAGTGTGCCAAGAAAACATCCCCCACACCATTACACCACCACCACCAGCCTGCACAGTGGTAACAAGGCATGATGGATCCATGTTCTCATTCTGTTTACGCCAAATTCTGACTCTACCATCTGAATGTCTCAACAGAAATCAAGACTCGTCAGACCAGGCAACATTTTTCCAGTCTTCAACTGTCCAATTTTGGTGAGCTCTTGCAAATTGTAGCCTCTTTTTCCTATTTGTAGTGGAAACGAGTGGTACCCGGTGGGGTCTTCTGCTCAAAATTGCTTAAATCACCTTTCTTTCCCATTCTGACATTCAGTTTGGAGTTCAGGAGATTGTCTTGACCAGGACCACACCCCTAAATGCATTGAAGCAACTGCCATGTGATTGGTTGATTAGATAATTGCATTAATGAGAAATTGAACAGGTGTTCCTAATAATCCTTTAGGTGAGTGTATTTTAATGACACGTTCAGACATATAAACCCTTGTTTATAAGCACACTATGCAAGAAGGAGAATCAAACCCATTCGATATAAAGTCTGATTTATTTTAGTGAACCGGTTTATTCGAATGATTGATTTTTCACTTTTGTGTGAGAAAGATCCTTATACCTTTAGTCTACATACTATAATGCTGTAAACCATGTTCAAAAGATGAATGCCCTTCCTTTTACTGTAAGATCTCTTAGGTTCATATTGGCCAACACTCCAAAAAAAAAAAAACTATTTCATAACACATTTCAAATTGAATTCTGTGATCTTTAACCAAATTAAATTAGTAAAACCTAAAATATCTAAGATTTATAAAAAAAAAATGTTGCACTTCATTTTGTAAAAGATTACTTAATTCAATTTGAAATTAAGTAATTTCGAACTCCTAATAATCATACTGTCCAAACACCACAGCAAAATGTCATTTTGTGCTTGTTAAAGGCGTAAAATGTGTCTGAGTAACTTTGTAAGATCATTCTGGCATAATGCATCATAGCCTCTTCAATATTTAATGATGTTCTTGATATCCCTGCAGAAATTAGACGGTGTGACTGCTGCTGTTAGAGTTAGAGGCGGAACACTTCAACATGGAGTCAATTATCACACTCATCCATTATCCATCGCCACTGAGGCCGGCAAAACAAAATACAAGTGGAGCCGTCTGCCAGTACAGGTACAGGTACAAACAAACACTATCAATGACCTCATCTGACCTCAAGGGAAGCAAAGTTGAAATGTTTTCTATATATACAGTGACATGAACAGATGGGATTCAAGTGTTACTAAAATAAAGAGGCTTTTGTTTGACTTGCTACGCCTCAGAAATGCCATTGATTGACAGTTCTATGAAAACATATGTGTTATATAAACAGGGTAAAGCACAATGGCAAAAAAGATTGATTGACACCCATTTGAGGTAACGAATATAATATAATATAATATACTATACTATACTATTCAGGTTGGCTGGGTTCCAGACGCAAAAGCGAATGTAAAATTGACCAAGACTAAAGCTGACCAAATGATTGACATATTTTAAATATTTGGAAATAATTTGATTTTGAAAATATTGTTTTTCATGTCATTTAAATGTTTTTAATTAATATATCTCTATTATATTATATGATTGCAAGTTAAATATGAATAAATAACTTCATAAGGTGTCAGAAGCACACATACGCCTTCAGAAATATGAGGATTTATATAACAATGAATCATCATAATCATGAAAGCCCTAAAACAGACAATTAATCGTCAAAATAGCAATTATTTATTTATCAATTAATCATCGTTTTAACGTATTATATAAACACAACAAAGCGTATTTCTAAAACAAAAATAAGATATCAAAATAAAACAAAACAATAAAAAGCAAATAAATGCAGTTTGTAATGCATAGAACACAACAAAACAACATATATTATTAATATATTACATAAACGCAACAAAACGTATTATGTGTAAAGTAAGAAATCAAAATAAAACAAGATGCATTTAAACACAATGTGTAACAGAATGAAACATATTTTTGTATTATAAAAAAAACAACAAAAATGATATCTAATAACATAAGCAAAAAAAGAAATAAAACAAAACAAAAACGAAATTAACTAACACAATGAATAATATATTTTTATCGTAATACTTGAACACAAAATGTATTTGTAAACACAATGAAATCAAAATATAACAAAAGAAAACCTAATTACACACAACACTCAACAAAACTTTTATATATTTTAAAGCATTAAATAAACACAACAAAACCTATTTCTGATTACGTAAGAAAGCAAAATATAATGAAACAAAACTCAATAAAATGCAGCTACACAAACAAAAGCGTATAATATGTTTGTTTGGTTTTTTATCCCCTTTTCTCCCAATTTGGAATGCCCAATTACAATTCCCCCCCCTACTTAGTAGGTCCTCATGGTGGCACGGTTACTCACCTCAATCCAGGTGGTGGAGGACAAGTCTCAGTTGCCTCCGCTTCCGAGACCGTCAATCCGTGCATCTTATCACGTGACTCATTGTGTATGACACCACGGAGACTCACAGCATGTGGACGCTCATGCTACTCTCCGTGATCCACGCACAACACACCACATGCCCCATTGAGAGCGAGGTGGTTACCCCATGTGACTCTAACCTCCCTAGCAACCGGGCCAATTAGGTTGCTTAGGAGACCTGACTGGAGTCACTCAGCACACCCTGGATTTGAACTCCTGACTCCAGGGGTGGTAGTCAGCGAGGAGATACCCAGACCCCCCTCGTATTATATGTATTTAACATATTATATAAACAACAAAATGTATTTTAAATGTAAGAAAAACTAAATAAAACAAAAAATGCTATTAAATGTAAAATGTAAAGCTACAAACAAAAAACGTAATAGAATTTTTTTATGCGTTACATAAACACAACATTTATTTGTTATAAGATAAGAAATCAAAATGTAACAAGACACAATGAGCAATAAAACAGCAAAAAGTATTCATAATACATATTTTAAGTGTTTTTTCTTATAACGTATGAGAGTAAAATATAAAACAACAAATGCAAAACATGCAATTAAACGTGACAAGTAACGCAACAAAAGTATCATTTATTTTTGTACATATTACATAAACACCTTTCTTACAACACAACAGTCTCAATATCAATTCTCAAATCCCAAGATCAATCTTTTACTCCATGCACAACCCTCTACTACAATGATAGGAAATCGCTCACTTTTGCAACCAAAATTCAAGTTATGCAACTCAAATGTAAATATATATCAGGTAAAACTGGCTGGTAAATGTTTAGATATCACTCATTGTGTAGTATAGTGGCGAGTAATCAGTAGCGAGATCCCTTCACTGTGTGTTGAGAGTAAAAGTTGTAACGTGTAATTTGTGTCCCAAACGAGATCCACACAACCCATTTGTCATTAAATACTGTCTCTTTAAACACCCTCTCTGTTCTTTACAGACATTTGCTGATCAAAAACAATCAAATTAGGGATGGGCATTTTGGTCATTTTGTCTACTCGAGTACTCTGACTAATTACTCTAGGTACAATGACGTACTTAAGTGTATATATAATAACATGTCTGACAAACGTCTTTGGCTGCTGCATTGTGACTTGTTGTTCCAGTGTATCATCTATTCATTATTATAGGCTGTTCTAAAATAATCTGTTTACAAAATGTACAAAAGATTGCATATTCAAAATATAATGCATCTATAATACATCATTATGTGAAGATTCACTTTCCAACTCAATGAAAGAATGTGCACAACCCTTCAGGTTACCATAATAATCTTAGTAAGCGCACACCAGTTTTTTTTATTAACTGTCTGAACCGACTATTTTCAGATCACGGTTGGATTAACAGGAGATGTTATAACCATCACATTTTTAATATGCGTATTATGCTGAACTTCAGTTTTGTAAATGCTGCATTCTGTTCCATTTAGCTGCGCTTTGTATATTTTTTTTAAACACTCGCAGCGCATTGAGTCCACTGCCACACACCTGGTGTCTGTGTGTGTGAGCGTGTATTTATCACTTTGTGGGGACCCTAATGTCCCCATAAGGATAGTAAAACCCGAAATTTTTGACCTTGTGGGGACATTTTGTCGGTCCCCATGAGGAAAACAGCTTATAAATCATACTAAATTATGTTTTTTGAAAATGTAAAAATGCAGAAAGTTTTCTGTGAGGGTTAGGTTTAGGGGTAGGGTTAGGGGATAGAATATAAAGTTTGTACAGTATAAAAACCATTATGTCTATGGAAAGTCCCCATAAAACATGGAAACACAACATGTGTGTGTGTGTGTGTGTGTGTGTGTGTGTGTGTGTGTGTGTGTGTGTGTGTGTGTGTGTGTGTGTGTGTGTGTGTGTGTGTGTGTGTCCAAGTGTTCACTCCTGTGGGGAAAGCCGCGGTGCTCTGCATTGTTGTTGCTGTGATGATTCATGAACATTCCATTAAACTCGGAGAATCTGAATTTCCACCTTTCAACTGACAAAGTGCAACGGAATGACACTTTATGTCGGACTTCTAACTTGGAAACTCTTCAACTCCCATTTCGTCAAGATGCAGGTGTGTGACGAGGAGGAGGGTGGGGCCATGAGTGCACACAGCCGGCCCCCAATCGGGGTAATCAGTCGAGCCGGATGCGGCAGATCGGGAGAGGGAGAGCCACATGCAGCTGCCGTGTGTGTGCGTTTATGTTTTTTGTTTAAGTTTTCATTCAAACATTACTTTGACTGTTCAGCCTGTTTCCACCTCCTCCTTGCCCCTTTAAACCCAGTTACAATCCATTAACGAGTCAAAGTTATTGCATTAAATCATAATAAAACATGTTTAGCAAACGTTTTGCAGAGACAGGTGTTCAAAACCCAGTTAATTACACTCATTGCAGCGCCGTATATCAGTTTGGTTGCTATGAGACGTCTGTGATAATCAATATATCCTTCAAAATCACAATATAATCAATCTCAAAATTAAAAAGAAGCTTCCTCTTTGACACGTTTGTGTTTAGTTGTCAGGTAATTGTCACTGGATTTCGAATTAAGTGAAAAGTCACTTCACACGTGATCACTATCGATTACTCTCGAGTACTCGTGCCTATCCCTACAAAAAATAAACATGTCATTCTAATCACGCATAGCACGAAGGAGGTAAATACATTAGAGACTTCTCTCATAAACATGCACTCATTTACAGATGCTTTGTTTTAGAAATGCTGGTTTTCTTCAAGAGACAGTACCGGTTTTTAGCACGTTCAACAAATCAATGGAAATACCTGTAAATATTACAAATTCTGCAATCAAACAAGAAACAAGTAACTTAAAATAATACATGCAATATAAATTCAGATTTATTGATTGAATGCATGGATTTGTTCACTTAAAAAGCTCAAATATACGATTTGTATAACAAATAAATATAAATAGTAAAACTCCTATTTTTGTAATGTACCTAAAAAGTCCCCTGTATAAAGAACAGAATTAGCTGGGTGAGAATTTATATTATATGTAAGCAAGAGGGACTTTATAACTGAAATATACCCATATGAACTGAGAGCTTGTGAATTAGAATCAAATTGAATTGGGAAATCTGTATCAATACCTAGACCTATAAGCCCTAATAAAACCAGAAAATAACACTCAACCTAACAAAACCTTTGTGTGGCTAAGTGTGTTAAAAAGTACTTAGACCCAGATATGATGCTCTGGCTACTGACCTTTAGGGGAGCCGACAGGCGCCTCGCTGTGTGACTTGACCAGTCTGTGGTCACTGTGCGGCAGAACATCTGAAGTGAACGTCAGATCTGTTGTCATCTCTGCCACTTCCTCTGGCTCTTCCTCCTCTTCCTCTTGCACTTCCCCTCCATCTTTCTCATCAGGCTCAGTGGTCTTGTCCATCTGCTGCTGTCTCTGCTCCTGCAGCTTGCTGTGGTTTTCTATCACTTTATTGGCAGTCTCCATGACGACCTCAATGTTGAGGTTCTGGGCTGCCATTGCAAGAAGTTCATCGTCATCGTCTGCAACGTCCCAGGCGTCACTCGTGATGCTCTCAAACTCTTGGAAGGTGGTGGCTTTCTTTGGCTTTCCTGGTGTGCTGGTAGAGGGAGGCCTGTTTCCTGCTTTCATCAAGCTGAAAATCATTGAGAACAAAATTTAAATTCTGATTTGTATCAAAATGGTGAAAAAAGACTTCCACAACGAGGAAATTATGCTTATATTTGAAATCTAACATTCTATTTACAAAAAACATTTTCCACTTTCAGTACATCTCTTAAACAGTCTTATTTTAAAGAAAAAGCTTCATTGAGTCAGCTACTGTTGTTTTGGCCATGCTGTTTCACAGACCATTTCAATGGGCAGGGTTTGCTGATTCATTGTAATAACGTCTGTGGATGTGACGAAGAAAATGGCAATCTGTACGAGTGCTAGGAGTCGTAATTTTGCTGTGTGGCATTAGAATCAACATTGAAGTGAACATAACTTTTGCATTATTTTATATTATTTCTTATATTTCCACATTGCACTGGAATACTAGATCAGATTTATATCTAGAGACACACTGTGGGGACATATTTCTGTGGCCAAGTGTAAATGGAATATGCATAACCAATCGGAAAGCAATATGATCAATTTAGACGCATCAAGTGACATTATGTAAATAGATCTTAAAGCAGAGAAACACCAAATGCAAAGGGGACAGTTCACCCAAAAATTTGAACTCTCATCATTTTCTCACCCACATGCCAACCCTGATGTGTATGACTTTCTTTCTTCTGCTGAATACAAATTAAGATTTTTAAAAGAATGTTTCATCTCTGTTGGTCCATACAATGCAAGTGAGTGTTGGCCAGAACTTTGCAGCAAAAATAAGCATATAAAGGCAGCATAAAAGTAATCCATACGATTCCTGTGGTTCAATCTTTGTTTTCAGAAGCAATATGATGTGTATGGTTGAGAAACAGATCAATATTTAAGTCCTTTTTTATTATAAATTCTCCTCCCTGCCCTAAAGTTGGCGATATGCATGAAGAAAGTGAATCACCAAAATCAAATGAAGAATAAGATAGCGAATGTGGAGATTTATATTAAAAAAAAGACTTCAATATTGATCTGTTTCTCACTCACACCTATCATATCGCTTCTGAAGACATGGATTTAACAACTTGAGTTGTATGGATTACTTTTATGTTTCCTTTATGTGCTTTTCTGAGCTTCAAAGTTCTGGTCATTATATGACCAGATATTCTTCTAACAATCTTTGTTTTGGTTTCAGCAAAATAAAAAAGTCATACACATCTGGGATGGCATGAGGATGAGTAAATGATGAGAGAATTTTTGGGTGAACTATCTCTTTAAGATTTTGAAATAGCCTAAAGTAATTTGCTTTCATCTTCAAATATAAATTACTTACTTTGCATGTAGGAGAGGGTCAAATGGTGGATGCTGGGCTCCATAAACATGCTGGATACTGGAGAAAAGAAAGGTATTATAAATCAACAAACCACATTTGTATATCTATACTTTCAATATCTAACTCACCATTATTTATAGAATCAGAAAACTGGTTTGACAAGTCACCAAGCAAAGATGCAAATCCCTTAAAATACAACTATAAATATGATTGAATTAATAGCTATTAGAAGATTTTATTCTATTAGAAGATTTTATTGAGTCATCAACAAATACCACTTTCATTACATTTTAATGCTGCTGTTGGCATTGCTAACAAGAAGCAACCAGGATATCACAAAGGTATGGGATGACAACACGGTAGCACCATAGAATTCCAAAGTATGCCCTGGAGTACCATGTAATTATCAGTGTATGAATGTGGCAAACATTTAGTACCATTTTATAAACCAAAGTAGCATAGTAGTAGTACCATCTGATACCACCATTGGACCACCATCACAAGACTGTATTATGAGAGAGGCCCAGATGCACACAGCTCACAGGCTAGCAATGACTTTATGAGGCGGACTATTAGCACATAGGGCTTTGATATTGTAGATCAATGTTATCTGACACAATTTGATCAGACAGTGGTAAAAAATCTAACCAATAATCAGTATAAACTCATGGAGTCTTACAGCTAAACACATGACAGATTACAGAAAATGAGTTCAAGACAGCCTTAAACATATCAAATTTGAGTGACACATATAATTCTGGATATGAATAGCTCTTGCGATGAGATCTGCCACTATCAAATGGTTTTTCATTTATTAAATGTACCATAAAACACATATAAACACACACAGCTAACATACAGACAGCCATTAGCATGAACACGTCACTCACTTTCCAGGAACCTTAGCTGTATTTCTCTTCCAAAACTGCTTTTTGTTGCCATCGCTTGCCATAATTAGTCTTATGAACGATAGCTCATTAATTAATTTCTAGAATAAAGCTTTTGTAAAGTTGTGCAAATTGTGCAAGAAGAGTTTATTTACACATCAGTTTCTCTTCGCAAACTCAGAGAGCCGCCATGTTGTTACCGCCTACCGCACAAACGCGCAACTGTGATTGGTTAAGGGCAGTCATGAGTGACTGTTGAAATGCCAATCATAAGTGGATACTACTGCCCACGTTCTATAATAATTTCAAGTTTGACAAAGTTTCTAGAATAATAATAAGAACAGATTTTTTTTTTTTTAAATAAGCATAATGTCATTGTATTTTTTGTTTACACTATAATTTTATCATGTTATTATTTTTATTAAAAGGACCAAAATATGATTTGTATTTATTTATTTTTGCTTCAGCACAATATGATTCATTTTAAGAAAACCTACTATAATTTAGGTCAAATTAAAAGTGAATGAATGATATATGAAGCTGAAAATAATGTATTTACTTTTAATATAAATTATATAAGCATATAGTCTACCCATGTCATTTTAAACAAAGCAGTCACATTTCTATATACATCTTTCATACATAGTTTATAATATATGGCAAGCATTGCACGGTTCCTTTCACTGACCTAAAAGAATCCGAGATGTCCCAGTCCCGAAACTTACAGTAGTAGACATGTGATATTAGATAAGTTTATTGACTTATTACTTTAAACTGTAAGAAGAGTATAACAATATTCAGAATTACACATGCTCCAGAATTACTATTCTACCTACACCAAATTTTTCATTTTATTTAGTACTCTGTATAATATGTCAATTCTGTTTTGTCGTTGATCACGCACACAAAAATAAATAAATAAACATTCTGTGAAAGGTCCTACATCATTCACATCGCTCCTCCTACAGCAGGATTATGTGTGACGCATTTCTGCCAAGCACCTCCCACTTTACCAGGAAAGAAAAAACCGCTATGTAGCTAAACTGCATAGGTGAAAACGAGCAACATCGTAGCTATTATTATTTTTTATAATGATCATAAGACGTCAGGGCGATATAGTATAAACTCGATATGAAAGTGAGATAACTAAAGTGTATTCGTTGTTAAGAGCAGATATGGAGAAGCAGTCGAGTCTGTTGTCTTCTCAGCTGTGTATTCAGCGCAGAGAGTATGAGGTCACATTAAACTCCTTCTTTCTCGCGTGGAAAGAGATACAATCGGGCAAAAAATACACCGGACGCGCCATATATGGAGCTTTCAAAGCGGGTGAGTTACATATCTAATGCTAATAACTAGTAACACTGTTACAAATAGACAGTATGAGTCACTGATCTTGTTTGTCTCTGTGGCATGGCTGAAAACATAGAGAGCTGCCTGACTAGTAGCCAGCAGTTTTGGGCATCGTATGCGCGTGCAGCGTTTTTGCGCAAGAGGCGCGTGCGTAGAACGGATCATTTTGGCCTGATGAGTGGAAACGCGTCTGCGGTGCCTAAAAGTGCTGCTGTGGTGCCTAAAAGTGCTGCTGTGTGGGATGCGTCACAAGTTTGCACATGTTGAAAATTCCTTTTGTTGTAATAACGTATACTGTATTACATATTTTGTTTTCTAAATTACATTTCGTCAAATATTGCACAATTTCATTTGATGGAAATTTGGTCAAATGCGTACATTTTTAATAAAAATGTAGTGTAAGTAATAAAAATATAGCGAAAAGAAGTGAAATGTAACACTACAACAAAACAAAAAACAAGCACAGAAAAGAAACACATAAGAAATAAACACAACAAAACGTATTAAATATTTTTTAACATTAAATAAAAAGACAATAAAACTTATTTAAAGGGAAAAAATTAAACTTCACCCAAAAATAAAAGTTCTGTATCATTTACTCACCCTCATGCTTACACAGATGCATGACTTTCTTTCTTGTGCTGAACACAAACAAAGATTTTTACAAGAATATCTCAGTTCTGTAGGTCCATTCAATGCAAGTGAATGGTGACAGAACACTGAAGCTCCAAATATCACATAAAGGCAGCACAAAAGTAATCCATACGACTCCAGTGGTTCATTGTCAATATTTAGTATCTCCACCTTTGACCAGCTCTGACTAGTAGGTGGCAGAATGTGAAAGTCACTTCCACACCAGAATGTTAAAGAGAAAGTGTAGATTTACAGTAAAAAAATAAGGGAATTAAGTATTGATCGGTTTCTCATCCATTCCTATCATATAGTTTCTAAAGACATGGATTAATCCACTGGAGTTTTATGGATTACTTTTATGCTGCCTTTGTGTCCTTTTTGGACCTTCTGAGTTCTGGTCACCATTCACTTGCATTGTTTGAACCTACAGAGCTGAAAAATTCTTCTAAAAATCTTCACTTGTGTTCTGCTGAAGAAAGAAAGTCTAACACATCTGGGATGATGTGAGAACAACATTTTAGATCATTTAAAAACACAAAAACTGCACACAATTAAAGGTGTGAATATATTTATAACAGTGTCAAAAATGTACTTTTACATAATGGGGCAATATTTGGCCCTGGATTTTTCAGTGGCATTTTGTACTTTAATGAGGGCACTTTTTTTTTTCAACCATTTAAAACAGAAACTGTCTCATTCGTTTATGTCAAATATATCAAATTATGAATAAAATTTCTCAAGATTGAGAATTTATTTCATCCTTCCCTATAGAATTAAATCAATATTAGCTCTATTCAATATGAACAATATTAATTAAAATATGTTTTGCCATAATATGTATTACTAGTATGTATAATATGTATAATTTTTGCCATAATATAACTATTATTTTATATTAAGAACTATAGCAAATTTTGCAAATAGTAAAACATGGTTGTATTTTCTGCCCCATATTAAAATCTTAAGGGTCATGTCTGTCAAATAATTGTTAAATATTGAATAAAAGAGTATATAGTACATAGTTAATATATTTTAGTTATTACATTTATATTTTATTTAATTAATGTCATGTTATGAGAGTGATGTATATAATAGGTCAGCAGTCATGTTGGTCACAACATGCTGGATCACTATAGGTCTATAAACAAAAGAAAGATAGAAACACCTATAGATGAGGTTTTGTATTTTGGGGTAAAGGATACTGTATGTGTACATACAGTCCTGAAAATGAAAGCTAAAAATAGCTTTCATTTTGTTATCCAGAATGTTATGTAATTCTTCACGTGATAAGACAACATAAACAGTCACAGCTTGTGTCTTGTATTGACCTGAATAGACATACTGTATCTGAGAATGTTACATATCCATTATGAACTAAAATGAATCTTTATCAAAACTATTGGAAAGGTTTTCTCAAACATGTTAACTCTGTATTGGAATAACTTTACCAAATCTCGTCTTTCCAGAAACTCTGTGGTTCTATAAAAACATCAGATATAGAGGTATCAGGTGTGTGTGTTAGGTGTTCTCTGACTGTTCTGGAAGGTCAGAGAGGTCACTGATAATCTAGGGAAATTAAATTGTGTTTAAGTGTGTCTCTCCACCTGTCTCTAGCACACACTGTTCTGGAATGGCCCTTTTCACTGGTTACAGTTTACCTGCAGCATAAATTGAGGGGTTGTTGAATTTCTACATTGTAATGAGTTAACCCACAGGTGTATGCTGTTAATCAGTCCTCCGGTTAAGTCCCATCATTCACAGCACATGAGCTCATGTGATTACTCTTGTTTGACACCCCTGTGTGAAATGTAGAACTGCATATTCACAGTTTCTAACAGTCACAACACTGGGAAAATCCTATTTCTGAAAAACATCATATAGTCAATAGAGAATGCACATCTCAAATGGTCAGGTCAGGGGCTTTACAAAGTAGTGTGTGCGTTGGTGGAATGCTAACTAGTATTTTCCAGGAAGTCAATTGGAAGACACCTTTGGTCACTAAACTGTTTGGCAGTTAAATGTTTTAGCCGTATGACACGCAAACTAATTATAATATTAAATTCACTCTTTGCTTTGATAAAGAAAAATGAATTACTGTACATCTGAGTACCTTGTTTTTCCAAACCAGTCTCATACGAGATAATGAAATGAACCAACGACCAATGATAATATGATTTTTCATGCCTTTTTAAACAAACCAAGTCGTACAATACATTCAGCCTGAGTCATGAACAGTACTTGACCGTGGCAATGTTTTTGCAAAACGAAATTACTTGCTTCATTACACAGTGCTGCAGTTTCCCAGTGAAATATCTAGCAGGGGGCGCCAAAAGCGCGTGAAATGGTGTCGTAATCAGACAAGATCTTTAAAGTGAATGTTCCATGGATGTTTTAATGAGTAAAACCTAACTCCCTATCCTAAAACTTTAACTTAAACCTAACCAATAGTGATCTAAGGGAAATGCAACATGAAAAGCACATTTTCCGGAGCAACCATGTCATTTTGTGTCGCTTCTATGACACTTTCATCTCGCATGTCTGCATGGGTGCTTGATGGGGCTCGAATCGCAGTGTTCTGAGTTTGACGTCTAACACTCTATCAGGTGAGCTACCACAGAAGTTAATCATGTTGGATGGAGTAAGTGTGTAAGTGTTTATGGTCTTTAATACAACCCATAAAATGTGTCGTTTTTCAAATGATGCATTACAGTTAAAATGTTTTGATAACATACTGTTGCAGACCAGCATTATGAGAGTAACAGTGTGAAAATAAGTGTCTATAAAGTCATAATCAGCCATTGAAATTGTGATTTATGTGAATGAAATGCAGTTGTTTTAGCACCTCTAGTGTGAATTTCACCAGGAAACTGCTTCAAAAGTAGAATGCAGTAAAACTCAGTTTGCAAAAATTTTGTTATAATAACGTTCATTTTATGATAGTAGGTTCACTGTAAAAACTTGTTTGTAATTTTAACAGTAAAAGACTGTAAAAACGCTACAGTAAAAAAAAAGCGTTAATTGGTTAACCTTAAAATTAGGGCTGTCAATTTAACGTGTTAATTCAGTGCGATTAATTGTATTAAAAATAACGCGTTAAAAAAATTAACGCAATTAATCGTAATGCCCCCGGACCAGAGAAATGTAAGCTTGTAGTACCACCTGTTTACACCAGAGGGCAGTAATTGAAATTTCAGCTGTGTGTCAACACGCAGTTTATACATTAAAAATAACAACCATCCAGCAGACAGCACAAAACAGACATGCATTACGTTCTTACGTTCAAAACACTTGATGGAGCGCAAATCAGATCTAAGGGATCTCAAGATGTGTTCGAAGTTTAAACTATATTTAACTTTACACAGTGACCTAAACATTTTATGTTTATGACGCAACGCACCCGAGACGCTACACACGATTAAACATTTTTGAATCGATTGACAGCCCTACTTAAAATATAAGGTAACATTTTAAAAATATATTTAAAAAGACAGTACATGTAGTTTTACGGTAAATTTTGTTATGTAAAGTAAAAAGTATGATTTTCTGTATAATTAACAGTAAAAATGTATATTATATTTAACAGAGCGAGTACAGGTACTTTTTACAGTAAATTACAATAATCAGGCATTCCCAGAACCCAGAATAAATGGTGTTTAGTGTTTGTGTGAGTGACACAGAGCACTGTCTGTCTATTCCATTCACTATTGATGATCTTCATGTCATCGTGTGCTCTTCTGTCATTTTTACAGTGATTAACAGTACATTATAAAGTGAAAAGCAGATATTTACAATTTCAACAGGTTCATATATCAAGTTTATTATTTAATAATATAAATTGCAGTAATGTACCATAAAATATACAGGCATCAAAATGACATTCCGTAAAGCCTGAATTGTGGTTACCGTATTTTTTATGTGAATTTCTGGCAAACACAGCTGCCATTTTTTTTTTACCACATTTAACATTTTTTTTACAATGTTGGACATTTTAACATTTTGGCATCTCGTACGAATTATTGCAAGTTGTCATAAAACAATGTTGTTGTTTTGTTTTTGTTTAGTTTTTTTCCCCCTGGCATCAATTCTCACATATTAGGTACTCTAGAAATTAGAGATGTACCAAAAAGTTTGCCACCAGAGAATGTTGTAATGTTTTAAAATAGCATGAAGTCGGCTGAAAATGTTAATGGAACTGTCACTTTTACAAACTCAAAAAATAGACACAGGAAAAGAAAAACATGCAGATGAAATTATTCCAGTTCAATATAATTTGATATAATTACTGGCTGATGAGGACCAAGAGGTCAGAATCTAATCTTTAGAATGGCTATCATAAATGTCCAAACTAAACCAGGTTTTAAAATGAGTTCACAATGAGTACGTAAGATCTTTACCCAGGGACACGTAATTCAGCTGAGGAATATTTGAGAACTGGGTGACCTCCAATACAAAGGAGCTTTTATTTAAAGGTCTTGATGGATATTGTCCTAAGGGCCATTATGCATTTATAATGAAGTTGCCACCCTGCTGTAGTTAGAGTAGATGCCCTGTCATTGTTTAATTAAGGATACCACATTTACAAGACCATCATTCACAGAGAGGGGGACTGGTGTTTTGTAAACTGTATTTGTGTCATAAGTGTTGCTCTCTTTGGGGTTTATTTTTATGTTATTTTTTTTTTTTTTTGGCTTGTTTAGTTTAATTGTGTCTTGTTCACGCTAAGGATGGATTTGGTATTCCAAAGTGCAGTGCAGTCCTAAAGGTTCATAAACCTCACTGGATACTGCCGGTCATAAAACTCAAATTGCGTCGTCGTGATTTTAAAACGGATCGTCTTTGTGATAGACCTCTTGGCAGACGAGTTCCACTTTTATTTTCACTGACCTCTGCACCTTGTCTTCAAAGAATAATATGCGATGGTATGTTCTGGTACAGAAAGTTGGTCAGGCCACTTGATTGCCAAAAGCCATTTTGCAAACTGTTGTTTTCATGTGCACTTTATAATCAGTTATCAGTTTTATTGCATATGCAGCCATACTATGGTATCTTTCTTATTTGTGGATTATTTTTATGGAGAGCTTCAATAGTTTTTTTGCAGCAGTAGCTGCCAACATGCCTCTCATCAGTGTTGACTTTGTAGTGCACGGTGTACTTTGCCCATCTGCTCTGTAATCTAACCCCTTTCATCATGAGTTAGTTTTCTCCGAGCGCACGTAACTGGAGTGGAGGGGACACAAAAGACATTATTTGTGGAGGGCCCTTTCATACTAAACAAATGTTTGGTTTTGCTTGAAAGTTCACGTAATGGTGTGTTACGCTGCTCAAACACGGCACTTGAGGACTTTGCGGGATGAGAACAAGCATATTATTTAATAATCTGGAAGGCCCACACACCCAAACCCTTGTTTGATAACGTGTCTCCATGGCGATATATTTTACTTAAATTTATTAGATATAAATTTACCAATGTCTACAAATTAGCCATACTAGTTAGCAGGGCTGCTACTAAGATGCAATCTTTTGGGAGGCCCGGGAATGGTGTCAGAATTTGTTTTGGGTCTCAAAAACACACGTCAAGACACCTGTGTTCTGTTTCAGTCATTGCGCTGCCTCTAGACTGTTTTTAGCGCAGGTGTCACAAAAATTTAACGTTTTGAATAAGTTCAGGTTACAAAGAGGTGACTGATACAATGTTTAACATTATTCCAGATTATTCTGCACCAAGCAAAGTTTCAACGCTTGATAAATGGCTATGTTTTTTTTTTCCTTCTGGTCTAGTGTTCTGAGGGGTCGCCGTGCCTTGTATGTTTACTGTTACTATACTGTTACCAATGTTGCCTACAATGCTTATATAAAATACAGCATTATACAACATGGTGAACAATACACTGCAGCATTAGAATATAAGATCCAGGTGAAAGTGAAGTAAATAAGACAGAAATATATTACTACTGTATACAATAAATCATCAAAGTAATAATAATAATACTGTACCATTCTGTATTATAATGAAAAACTGGACATAATTGTTAGGTTATAATATTAATATATATATATATATATCAACAGAATTCTAAAATGCTACTGGGTGAAGTTGATTTGCACACCCTGTTCACAAAAAAAAAAATAAAAAATAAGAATATGTTAATATCGCCTGATTATTGTAAATATATAAGTAGGTAAATATTGCTTTTTTTCACAGTATTGTGGAAAAACCGGAAAACATGCATTAGTTATCTTACTAGACTAGATTCTAGTCTCTATTAGGGCTGCTCGATTATGGCAAAAATCATTATCACGAATATTTTGGTCACTATTGAGATCAGGATAATTTAACACGATTACTCAATGACTTTGGAAAAACCATGCATTTATTTAACTTAAAAAACAAAACGTTAACAGTGGATTTCCTTGAAATGTAAACTGCACTGGGTAGGGGAGGAGGCTATTGTCATATAATAATGATTTTTGTAAACAATTCAGTTATCTTGTTTTAATAAGCATGGAAGCCAAAATCATAATTGAAAATCAAATTCAATTAATCACCCAGCCCTAGTCTCTATACTAGATTTTTATTTAATTAAACATTTTGAATGTACTTTCCTACAATGGCTGATAGGATGAATTTAAAATGATGATATAAAATCAATATTAAAATTGTCCGGTTGCTTGGGCCCTCAGAACTCGTAAACCTGCTCCTGCTTTTTTATAAATGTTATGATAGCCCAGCTATTTGGTGGCTGATCAAAATACTTCCCTGCAACTAAGCACCATTCACTTCGATTTCTAATAAGGTAAACCCAAAAATGGATTTTAGATAGACACAATCATTGTTTGTTTAACAATCCCAATCAGACTAGCTAGCTAACATTAGCTAACTAAATAGTTAGCTACTATATGCTTTAGCTGTGTCAAAATTGACACACTACACTTACACAATACACAATAAGTATAGTACTATCTAATAGTACTACAGTATAGTACTACAAATGTTTTTTACTACATGGAAGCAGTCATCCCCGCGACCCTGTACACAGGATAAGCGGTTGACGATGGATGGATGGATGGATGGATGGAAGCAGTCATTGTTTTTCACCAAATGGAAGTGATGTGTTGACTCTAGTTTTGAGAAGGGTCTATCTGCGTAATATTACTACAAGATACTCCAACTACACAGCGCACACACACACTACAAGTTATGCCTCCCTACAAATAACCAGCCAAATGTGCAAGACCATTGAATAGAATCATACTGCTTTATTTCTAGGTGGCGGCAGTGAGGAGAAATGTTTGAAAATGAAGAGGAAGCGAAGAAGCTAGCAGTATGTTAAGCTAATAGGCTAATATCAGTGTGGAGAAAACAATACAATATATGAAATTAATAATATGACATATTACATGTAATTTATTCACAGTTTAGACAGCATGAATCATACAGCAATCACATTGGATTCTAATATTTCTTAGCCAATAGAATTGTTTTGATTCAAGGGGGTGTTACTTGAAGTGGGCATGTCGTGGAGTGGGTGATTCTTGTGGTCTTGCAGATGAAGACAGATACACCTGCTAGTTTTAGCCAAACCCAGTTCAATGCTTGGATCTTAAATAATGTACATATTCACACAGTGTGGAGTGGTGGAAAAGTATTCTGCTCATTAATTACAGTTCGTTTGTCGGGACAACAATGCAGCCAGGTAATCCTGTCTCTTCCGCTAAATTGGACAAGCCGTGACCATGAAGTGTTCAACATTTCACACTGATCAGTACATCATCCGGGTACTCATAGTTGTTGCATTTTCAGTGTGAACGTACAGTATTACTCGCACAACTTGCACTACAAAATGGCATATGTATTTTGTTTTTTGTTTTTTCTGCAGTGTGCTAGAGTCAGTTAGTGAATGCCAGAAGCTGGACAAAAATGATCAATGCATGCAACACCAACTTTCATTTGTCCTTCATGAACTTACATCACCTATATATTTTAGCTTTCCCTGCATAAAAAAGTAAAGCATTAGCTACACAATAACACCCTAATAAAAGTTTCATCAAACTTCAATCAGGTTGTTGTTTTCATGTTATGGTGCCGTTAAGTTTATTGTTACGTCTGGGCTTTTGAAAGGTTTCATTGCGTTGTGTCAAAATGAAATACACTATTGAATGCATCATGAAGTCTTAATGAAGATAAATCATTACCCTAGGTAAATCTAGATAGGCCTATTAACTAAAGTTTCTGAAGCAGTACTTTATTCTAATCCACAACTCTCTCATCTTAAGAAATAAGGTCAAACTTCATTAACTTCCTCTCTCAGGGGTTTTCTGGAAAGTGCGTGTTATGTAACACTACACAAGCTCAACTCAAGTTATTTGGGCACAGGCAGTCAGAATGCAAAAAAATCCCTGATGGTTTGCTTAGAGAGATTTTCCATAGTGTGTAGGCAATGGAAACTGACATTTGCATAGTTTTTTTACTGCAAAAGCAAACTACCTACAATGAAGGTAGCTAAAACGAAGTTACCAACATCACCATGTTTAGAGCGAGGAAATCTTAAACCCATCAGAAGTCTTGAAGAAGTATTTGTTGCAGCCATCAACCCAACCATTTGACACTTTGCAAAGCCCTGCCTTAAAAATGTTACTGACCAATCATACCTAAGCAACTGTTGCTGTCTGCCATATAACCAGACAAGCTTCTGATGTTTTCTAATGCAAGTTTAAGGAAGTCTTGAGTGTTTGGGTAGTATTCATTGTGAATTATGTGCTTTATAATGACGTTTACTTTTTAGATGCATAAATGCAATCAGTTGATCTTATCTATATTAAAGAAAAATACTAAACAAACAAAAATGTGATAACACTTCATTCATTCATTCATTCATTCCTTATTTTATAAAATTGATTACTGATTAAAACAAAACTTGTTAGATCTTTAACATTGTCATGTGAACAACCAGTCAGTATGAGTTGGACATAATGAAATTCATTACTTACATGTTGGTAATATTAATTCAGTAATGCTCTGACTGATCTGTGAGTCATTTCTTTCAGGAAATGGACTACACTGTTATTTCTGTATGTTGTGTGCTGTAGATTGAAAAGAACGGGCCCATAATAGTGATTCATTCTGGAAACAGGCATCACTGGTCATGCTGTATGTTTTGTGATTTAGATTCAAACGAATCAGCTCATTAGTCATTCATTCAGAAATTGGACTATACCTGTCATTCTGTTTGTTTAACCCGATCTCATAAAAATTCATACATCAAACGAGTTGTACGATGTTGTTTGCATAAAATTTCGTTCGGATATCAGCTATGACTTGTCACACTGTGTGTTTCGCACTGTAGATTCTGTCAAGGTGCAGTGCTGCTAATCCCAGCCCACATAAGAATCATTTCAATTCAAGAATAATTTAAATTCGGGGGTGGATCTAAGCAAAGGTTCAGTTCTTGTTTTCTGTTCATTACATAATGAAACATCACAGAAATTCATGTTATGTGAGGTTAAAGACCCATTGGGGCTCTTTCCACAGGTAGTCACTGTGTCCCAGTGTTTGAAATCATAGCCGTTCAGGAAAAGGAAGACAACGCTCCCGCTAAAGACAATGGAAAATGGCAGAAAGTTCCTCAAAGTCCAGTGGACTCCTGTCAGCACGCTTTTACAGGTACACCAGCATGATCAGACTCTATCTGCCATCTGATAATGGCGAATATATATGGCTTTTATTTTTAGATTTATCTGCTGTGTCGTGGCTGTATTATCTGAATGATATTGATTATACAGGTCAACTTTCACATATTTCTTGAAGTAATGTGCTCGTCTGTCTGTCTCTGCAGTGTTCTACGTGGAGAGGACAAGGCAGCACTGCTGGCGGTGCAGGGATGTGACCTTCCACTGCTCTGAACGGGCCAACTGTCTGCTCTGGGTCCAAACTATTAGGGAACAACTTGCATTGTTGAGTACGTCATAGTGACAAATCCTTCCAATTGAAGCTAAAGTGTGTACTATCTTTCCTACTAGCTTCACCAAACGTATTTGCAAAAATAATCATGGTTTTCAAACAGATTTTGGTTGAGCCAGTGTTGCTGTGTCGGTCTTGACAGTATTTTAAGACTGGATACGAGAGAGCGTTTAAACATAAAAAAAATAACAGACATAAGATTTAGTCTTGTGCAGCTGTGCATATGATTATATTTAAAGAAATGTTCCGTTTTTTTCTTTAACAAAAAAGTAATAAAAACAAGCGCTCGAGCAGTGTTGAAGAGTAGTTAACTAAAAGTAGCAACGCTACTAGCGTAAATGCATTTTCAATTGAGTAGTGCTGTAGTCGTCAGAGTATTTGTCAAAAACAATTCTATCAAAATATTGTTGTCATATGACAAATGGACAACTCTGCAACTGATGCTCTCAGCTTCCTTTTGCCCATATATGGGTTGCCGTATAGTCTTCTGATTGGCTAAACAAAGAATCTGACCGTGGCCTTCAGTGATTTTTTTTTCCCAGGTGTTTACAAAGCCTAGTGCAGTCATATGGCACCCAAGTCAGTGATAGCTGACAGGTAATAGGGACTTTTTCTGCATGTTATTTCATCAAATTCAATAAATGGATTTACTATAGTAATATTGTAGTTACCATGATTGTAGTAACAATAGTTAATTTTGTGCTTACTATGATTTTACTACAAATGCCATGATTAAACAATGGTTACTGTGTAGTAAAACCATGGTTAACTTTAGTAATGGAATTTCACTCTAATAAAGATATAACTCAGATATATCATCTGATTGTTTTATATGTAAAAATATTTTCTTTTTTAAATGGCTTTATTGCAGTTAGCTACTTTTTGTTAGTAGCTTGTAGTGTAGCTTACTACTTCTTAAAAGACAAACTTGACTGTAGTTTAACTACTTTAAATGAATATTCCGGGGGGCTTGGGTAGCTCAGTGAGTACTGACGTTGACTACCAACCTTGGAGTCCTAAGTTCGAATCCAGGGTGTGCTGAGTGACTCTAGGTCGTGATTAGTGGTTCTCGCTCTCAATGGGGCGTGTGGTGCTTTGTGGGTGGACCGTGGAGAGTAGCATGAGTCTCCACATGCTGTGAGTCTCCTCGTTGTCGTCCACAGTGATCCACGTTATAAGATGCGTGGATTGACTGTCTCAGAAGTGGAAGCAACTGAGAGTTGTCCTCAGTCACCACTAGGACCTAGTAAGTAGTGAGAATTGGACATTCCAAATTCGGAGACAAAAAAAGGAATATTCTGGGTTCAATACAAGTTAAGCTCAATCAACAGAATTTGTGATATTACATTTTAAGCTTATCATTTTTAAAAAGTACTTTTGTGAGATATTTCACAACACTTTTACATGAAAAGAAAATCGCTTAAAAAATCGGGCAGTCTTTAATTCTTCTTTTCTTGTGTATTATATGAGCTGTAAAGCTGTTTAAATTGTAATCTTTACAGTCATTTGAGGGCTTTAGTGTTTTGCAATACAGTTGTAAAATTGGTTATAACTTAACACAGAGAAGGTTAGTATGTGTTTTTATCACTCTAAAATCATGTTTATAAGGTAGATTGATTGTCTTGTGGCAAAAGTGAGTATTTTAACATAAAAAAACATTGACCCCCATTCACTTCCATTGTAAGTGCCACACTGTAACCCAGATTTTTTTTTTTAAGAAAAGGGGAACAAGCTGAAATTAATTTAAGTGGTAATGAACATTATGTCACAAATGCTGTCGATTGAGCTTAACTTGTATTGAACCCGGAATATTCATTTAAGTTATGAGCATTTTAACAGTGCGAAATATGGAACAGTATGTGGAAAAACAAAGTATACCCAAAACTCAAACCTCCTAAGTTCAAATTCTGCTCGACAGAGCTATTAATCTTCAAATTTGATCTGATTAGCTGTTATTTTGTTTTCACCTGTAGTGTGGACAGACACATTTCTTGTTGGTAGATAAACGTCACGTCTGGTTAAGGCACAGTGTAAGTTGAAAATAACCTGGAATGTTCCTTTTTGCACCATATAAGTTCAAATATTTTTTTGAAAAGTTTTGGGATGTTTAGATCCAAGCACAGTTTTGACGGTCTTCTCTAGGTTGTCTAGTTTGTCAAAATTAACTTAATGTAGTAGTTTTGACAGGCTGTGAAATCTGTCATCAAACAACAACAACTCACTTTTAATTCTCCGCCTGCCTCTCATTCCACAGCCAATCGACCGAAAAGCTTGCTGGTGTACATCAACCCCTACGGAGGAAAACAGCGTGGGAAGCAGATTTATGACCACAAAGTGGCCCCCGTCTTTTCCCGGGCTTCCATTTCCACCGACGTGATTGGTGAGCACCCGTCAGCTGCCTGCATTAACATTTAAATAAAAAATTTGCTTTTATGCTTCGCAAATAGATCTCCGTTGGCAAATGGCCCCACCTGCCAACCCGTCCCAAGAATATGATTTTATTTACAGTAACATCTATCACTGGAGCTGGCCATAATGCAAACCGTGATAGTCGATAAACATAGGAATGCAAAGACATCCATTATTTATTAGGTCTGAGAGAGGAAGACCTGGGATTGGTGGGAATATTGACTGTGAGAGCTGAGGCTTACAGGCTTACTCAGCAGTTGCTTGAGGGTCTTTTTACAACCACACAAACATTTTGTTAATAGTAAACTACATGTCTGGCTGGACAAATACCATTCAAACAATCATTAGAGGAGCCTAACAAGATGTTATGTGGGTAGCTTAATAAGCTCCATACATCACCTTTGGCATATATCATCAACGTGATCCACAAGGTTCTGTCCTGGGCCCTATTCATTTTCAACACATCCCTCTGAGTTACGGTTTTACATCATTGCTGATGGTAAAGAACCGTTAATGAAATGTAATGTACTGGGATTGTTTTTCACCTCAGCTTCAGCTTTATCATTTGATGCAGCCTGATTGATGGTCACCATCAAGCCACCAGAAAAATGCAATTTAACTGCCAGATGAACATAATGATGTTTCTCCCTCCCTCTGTTCAGTCCCACTGTCATCATCCCATTAACAATGACTTTTCCCTTTTTGTTTCTATAGTTACAGAGCGTGCAAATCATGCCAGGGACCACTTGAAGACGGAGGCCAATTTGAAGAAGTATGACGGGTGAGTGGATGCCCTGCTGGGAGATCACGGTCGCTGTGCGGGAACACTTAATTTGCCCAGCGAAAAATACGTCCTCTGCAGCAGAGCCCGGATTAACATTTGCACATCAATGCACATCCAGCGCTGTGGCAGGCGAAGCACCCTGGGAAATGAAGTCTGAAAGTGAAGTGGCCTTTGATGATGGCAAAATGGATGCTGCATCAAAGCTGTGCCTAAGGCTTTATTTACAAAACATCCCGGACTGTTGTGTCTGGATGTTTTTCTTGTACTTTCTAACATGGAATTTCTGTGGACAACAGCCACTATTACACACAAAAACTATTAAATTCAATAAGTTTGTCAGTAAATGCATTAAAACTTTCTCATGTCATTTGTTAGTAAGTAAGATACTTAATTATATGTCCTTTTCCACCATCGGCTCGAACAGTTCTGAGCACGGTGAGTAACTGTTTCGGTCGTATTTCCACTTGAGCAAAGTTCGATTATAAACTCTTCCCAGCCTGAATTTCTCAGCACGGATAAGGCCATGAAACACTCACGGCGAAGTTCTTCTTCGTTCTTTGCTCTGAGCTAGAAAGAAGGACGAAAGAGTCGAGTAACGGTAGACTGTTTGTGAACATTCGGACACCAGCCACGCTGCAGGAATATTTCAATACAAGATATTCACTGTCCTGTCAACAGTATACATACATATTAAACTTTAAAAGTGCTGTAAGTGATTTTAGCCATTCTGAAACTTCACCAGACTTAGCTGTAGATTAGCCACGCCCCTTCTTTCTCAAATCCTGCACTCCATAGGAATGCTCATCACAATTAGAGACCGTTGTATTAGAGCAGATGGAGGAACATGGGGGGTCGTGATTTCGCCAAACCATAATGGAAAAAGAAATCCTGGATCGGTATGAAACACATTTCCATCGTTCAGCCCTATGATTGAAAAGTGTGATATTGTGGATGGCAGCAATACGGTAAACGCTGTACGTACATAGGACATTACAATAAACACACATTTTTAAACAATTACAAAGATTTTCTGAGAATACCTATAACTTGCTACAACAGAAAACTAGTTTGAAAAGTATTGCATGTTTTTTTTTTTTCGCCGACTGCCCAATGTCCTGCAACATTTTCGTGGGGAATGTTGACATTTTTGCTGTCGCGTGTCTTGGCATAAGAAAATGCTGTATGCTTTTATGATGTTGGCAATGGTGCTAGTGAACTAAAAATTGTATTGCCACAAATTAAAATGTATTAGCAAACGGAAGAGCTAGGTCAAAATTTCTTTATTCAGGCCAAACAAAATAAAATCTCACGATTTTATTGATCGCATCCGTCTCCGCCACTCTCTTTTTTTGTGCGGACAATACAATATTTTATTGAAAATGCGAGCAATATCATTGCACTGTACAGCCCTGGTGAAGGCATAGTAAATGCCGTGGAGTAGGTGTGTCAGTGTGAACACCCCTTAAGTCAGCAAATTGTCGGTTTTCTAGCATTTCGACAAATGGAAAAGTGCCATTAAATTTGCGGATTGGACTGTATGCATAAAAGCTCTTATTTGGTAATCCGATCCCAGACCAGTGCCCCCACTTTGACAAATTTTCAACACAGCCTATAAATTAAAGATATTTCCTTTTGTGGCCAGATTTAATTTATATTCTAAGGTGCTTTATGACTCTCCCATCAGAAAAAAAGCTCCTAACTTACAGTGAAGTGATCAGTGTTGTGTATTTGTCCACAGTGTGGTGTGTGTTGGAGGAGACGGCATGTTCAGTGAGATCATGCATGGCCTCGTCTCCCGTACGCAGCAGGACGCTGGTGTGGACGAGAACTCAACAGAAGAGCCCCTTGTTCCTTGTGGACTTCGCATCGGCATCATTCCTGCAGGTTAGTCGACTACAGTAGAGTCACAAAACCTTAGTCTATACAGTCAGTTCAGTTTTTCAGTACGGATTGCATTGCTTTTCATTTCTTTGGCATTGGGCCTTTGTGCACGGAAGCATCCATTATTTATGACTCTATTACAGGGTGCATATGCATACTAGTGGACAATCACAGGAGATTATAGCTCTGTTCCAAAACCTAGTTGTCTACCAAGACAGGATTCATAGGTGCACTCCAGATGCAAAGGCAGTTCTGTACAATAGGTAGCAAAATGTTGCTGTCTTCTTAGATCCAAAACACAGTGAGCTGCCTTGCCGTCTTCTATCTTCCTAGACAGCTGCCTTCTAAGGTAGCATCTTAACTGAAATGGAACTTCATAAGTGACTGATTTGGAAAGCTCTTCAAAGAAGCAACAACACAAAGTTGCAGTAATTTAAATTTTTGTTGACATTAATCATCCCAGCAATCCGACTAAGGTGAATTGGAATTCCCAACACAAAATATTAGTGGCACGAAATTAATAAGTGGCAAATCTACAGCAAATTTGCATCAAGTTTGCAGCTAGATTTTTTAGTAGCCCATAAAAGTAGCTTCCCTAACAGTTAAACTCATGACATGACACTAATAAACCTACAACTACATAGCACGCATATTGGTCGAAGTAGTACATTTTATAATTTATTATTTTATCTATATTGGGTATATAGTTGTATATATTTATGCTGCTAAATAAGGTGGGAATGCTTCATCAGTCTGTGAAAAGGGTCCATTGTGAGTCTCCCTTGTGCTTCAAATAAGTCGTAAAATAATGTCCATCTAGGTTAGGATGCTGCCTTAGATAGTAGCTGCCTATGTAGACTGCAGACAACAAGAAAGCTAGCGAGATTAAAGAACAGATCTTCATTTACATAACTTAAGCTCCCCAAAAAAAGCATCGAAATGAAAAACCATCAACTTTTTAATTTCAAGTCTGAAAAATATTCAGTACTTGAGCTAAGGCATTATTGATAAATGGCAAACTCAAAGAACATGGGCAGATAAGACTGATGTCATGCACTGTTGAGCGTCATTCACTAGAGTTCTTGATAACTTAATGACTTCGGCTTATCACATCATTCTTTCTGATATAACCATTTGCCATAGAAATCTGACAATGGCAAACCCTTACAAGAGTTTAAGGGTGCATGTTGTTATCTGCAACTTTATCAGCATGTGTAATGCTGTTTATTTATGGCCTCATCTCACGCTGTCCAGACACACAAAGAGGAAAAGTGACAGTGTGTTTAAGAGTGGCTGCTGGTCATTCTTTATCCTGTTACTGGACGACGACTGAGCAGAGAGTACAAGAGAATGCCAGACAAAGCTTTCATTTCAGGATCTGATAGAGGAAAGCACCTGAGAACACTGACAAAACAGTAGTACTAAATCTTAACATGGTTCTAACCATGGTACTTACCATGTTCTTTGAATGTACTACAGAAATGCCATGATTTGTTGGGAATGTACCATGGTAAAACCCTTTTTCCACACAATTCCATGATAATACATGTTTAGTTTTGGAGATGTATAATGGTAATTGCATGTTTGTTTGTACATGATGCTATGCTAATACCATGTTTTGTTTTTTGAACATGTATTTATGGATGGGTAATACCATTATTTTGATGTTGTTGAACACGGTGGTAATACCATGATTTTTAAACATGTTCCATGATAATACCATGCTTTTTTGAGCATGTATCATGGTAATATTAACATTTTTGGGGCATATACCCTAGTAAAACCATGATATATTATAAGCATGTATGATGGTAATACCATTTATTCCTTTTTCTTTGTTTTTTTTGGAAGGGAACACCAGTACTTACCATGTTATTTGATATTGGGGGGTTAATATTTTGGATCCGTACAATGATAATACCATCTTTGTTTTTTTGAGCATGAACCATGTTAATATTATTAAAAAAAAAATGGGCACCATGTAATACCACAATTTTTTGGATGTGTACTCCGTTCGATGTGTACTAATACCTAATGGCTTTTTGAACATATACCATTGTGCTGCCTTACCATCACTGTACCATGGTATCACCACAATCATGCACAGATAATTAAGTAACAAAGTTAGTCTTTATCATAATATACTGTATCACTCAAAACTCACACCTTGTCACATCTCTTTCTCCTGCATTGTAACATCACTGGAATGCTGAAATAATCATTCCAGCACGTTTGTCTGTTTTAAAACCTCCAACCTCACTGCAGTTACTGAATATAAGCAATTTGAGAAAAAGGAATTAGATCACCAGACAGCATATAAGAGAGTAAAAGAGTGCTGAACTTATCTGAAATCTCATCTTTCTATAGAGCACTGCCCTGCCATGCCTCAGCTGAAATGCTTTATTTTGTATAGAAAAGATTGAAAAACTTTCTTATACTCATACGGATTGAACGGACCCAAACTCTATTGGCATCTGATGTTTGGTTAACTTCACAACTGAAGGTTAGATTGCTGCAGCCTCCATATGCCACTGAAATTGAAAGAGTGATTTCATTTCATATTTTCATACATTAACCTTCAGAGTGAATTGTGAGATATGGATTTAGGCCCGTTCTGAACCCGTGACCCACGAAATGTGTTTCTGAAACAGGTTCCACTGACTGTATCTGCTACGCCACAGTTGGCTCCAATGACCCTGTGACCTCTGCACTGCACATCATTGTGGGTAAGTGGCCATCTCAATATCTGCATGATATGCCAGTTTCATGAGAAACTAGTGTATATCTGAGCTAAATGTGTCAATCTTACAAAAACATGTCCTGTCCATATTTCACCACACAATCATAAAAATATATATATAAACTAAATAAAGAAACGTCCTCTCACTTTCAACTGCTTTTATTTTCAGCAAACTTGACATGTGTAAATATTTGTATGAACATAAAAAGATTCAACAACTGAGACATAAACTGAACAAGTTTCACAGACATGTGACTAACAGAAATGGAATAATGTGTCCCTGAACAAAAGTAACAGTCAGTATCTGGTGTGTTAAGTATTGCAGTGCATCTCCTCCTCGTGAACTGCACCAGATGTGCCAGTTTTTGCTGTGAGATGTTACCCCACTCTTCCACCAAGACACTTGCAATTTCCCGGACATATCTGGGAGGAATGGCCCTAGCCCTCACCCTCCGATCCAACAGGTCCCAGATGTGCTCAATGGGATTGAGATCTGGGCTCTTCACTGTAGTAGCAGAACACTGACATTCCTATCTTGCAGGAAATCACACACAGAACGAGCAGTGACATGGCTGAGGTGGCATTGTCATGCTGGAGGGTCATGTCAGGATGAGCCTGCAGGAAGGGTACCACATGAGGGAGGAGGATGTCTTCCCTGTAACGCACAGCATTGAGATTGCCTGCAATGACAACAAGCTCAGTCCGATGATGCTGTGACACACTCCATCCTGTGTGGTCCAGTGAATGTAGGTGTGTGCTCAAAGGCGACGTTGTTGCTGGTGATGTCTGGTAAGGACCTGCCTTACAACAGGCTTACAAGCCCTCAGTCCAGCCTCTCTCAGCCTATTGCAGACAGTCTCAGCACTGATGGAGGGATTGTGCATTCCTGGTGTAACTCTGGCAGTTGTCGTTGCCATCCTTTACCTGTCCCGCAGGTGTGATATTCGGATGTATCGATCTTGTGCAGGTGTTGTTACACGTGGTCTGCCACTGTGAGGACGATCAGCTGTCCACATCTTCAGTCCTCATGCCTCCATGCAGCATGCCTAAGGCACGTGCACACAGATGAGCAGGGACCCTGGGCATCTTTCTTTTGGTGTTTTCAGAGTCAGTAGAAAGGTCTCTTTAGTGTTCTAAGTTTTTATAACTGTGACTTTAATTGTCTACCATCTGTAAGCTGTTAGTGTCTTAATGACCGTTCCACAGGTGCATGTTCATTAATTGTTTACAGTTAATTGAACAAGCATTTAAAACATTGTTTAAACCCTTTCAATTACAGTGTGAAAGGGACGTTTCTTTTTATATGTAATAATATATTGCATGAAGAAAATAATGCCTATTTTAGGACATCAACACTTTTATTTTATCGTTTTATTGTTACATTATTTTCATGAAAATAGAGCACATTTCCCTCCAAAACTATTATGACTGCAATGTATCTGGATGTTTTACTTTTAGATTTTCATTATTGTAATATTTGTATTTAAACCAGCATAAATGAAAGTTCACCAAATACTAAAATGATGTATAAATACTTGAAATTGTATTTTCATTAAATTAATGTCACAATGGTCTTAAATATAGGTTTTATTTTCTTAATGAAAATCTATTTTCTCTTAATTATTTGGTGAAAAGGGTCCAGACATGTTCTTGACAGGTTTAGTGAAATGAACACAAAAACACCTTGGTAAATCACAGTAACACACAGCCTTGGGTGGCTTGTAAGTGTAATAGGAGCCAGCTAGTACGTGATAGCTATGTGGTATGTGTAAACCTCACTCACCAGGCCTCAAAAGCTGCACTAACGACTGACAATGGGGACTGTAGCCTTTAGCCTCCATGTTAGCGCGCCAGCCTCCCATGCTGGAGATACCGGTTCGAATCCCGCTCAGAGTGGGATGTGCAGAACCAGTGACATAAGCATTACACCAGGAGGGAAATAATGTCAGACTTTTTTTCCTAAAATCCATCCTTTGATTTTCTCAGGTGATTCTCAGCCGATGGACGTTTGCTCAGTGCACAATGACGTCAACTTCCTGCGTTACTCGGTGTCTCTGCTAGGTTACGGATTCTACGGGGACGTGCTGACAGACAGTGAGAGGAAGCGCTGGCTGGGCCCAGCTCGCTACGATATCTCAGGTATGCAGGAACATATCTCAGGTAGTCCATTAACTTCAAAGGACAATTTTTCATCTGTCAGATGTTTTAATGGAAATGACTTTGGTGCAGGTGTTAAAACATTTCTGTCACATCGCTACTATGAGGGAACCGTGTCTTTCTTACCGGCTGAAGGGAACTTGGGAACTCCCCGTGACAAAATCCAATGTCGATCAGGGTAAGTACATTATTACTCTATTAAAGTGATAATGAATATAAATCTGATGGCAAACATCTTAGAATCTGAACCTGTGCATTTAGTGAACTTTCACATCATCTCTTGGGTTTCATAAATACTGTTAACTAGAGCTGGGTGTTATATATTCCTCTTCATTTGCAGGTGTACTATTTGTCAGCGATCTTCGTCTGATAAGCTGGTCAGCAAAGATGAAGACAGTGTTTCAGATGCTGGTGAGGACACGTTTGGGAATGTTGTGTATGCCAGTGTTTAACCAACTTTGACAGCAAGTCTCATATCTGCTCATTTGTAAATGTGCCCACCCACAGTACAGGCCCACAAAGTGCATTTCCTGCCATGATTTGTAATGCCCCCATCTGTCGGCTCGACTGGCACACTGTTTGTGTACATAAGGCCAAATGGTTCAAGCTGCTGCTTGGCTGAACGTTTAAGCACACACACACACACACCAGCATATTATCTCTGACTCTCAGCAGCCTCCAAACAACTGGCACCTCCGTTACCAGGCATTCTGTGTGTTTACTGTGTGCACTGATAAGTGCTGTTTACAGAGACATACTCTCTGCCCTCACAGTCCCAAATTGGCATTTGTGCATGATGATTTCCGAAGCGCTTTTAGAGCGTGTGGAGTAAATAGAGTCTTGTGGGGAGAGTATAGAGAAAGAATAATGTGAATGGGAAAAGAGAGTTAATGGCCCTTCATCAGTGAACGAGTGTCACAGCTAGATATGGAAAGGACGTTTTTCTTTTTTACTTTTTCTCTTCACATTGGATGGAGATAAATGTATAAAAATAAAAGACAGGACGTCTGAATAAAATGGTTCCCATGGGCATGAAAATCTGGAAAAAATATTCCAGGTGGAATTAATAAAATCTTAAAAGTCATGGAAATGTGAAGTGACTATACATTTTAGTTTTACTCTGCTATAATATATTTTGTCAGCCAGAAATTGCTCTTTTGTAGCGTGAAACTTACTTGGGAGCCATAGTGATGTTCAATTTGAGCAAATCTTTCTTTTGTGTTTTCAGTAAATCGCTTGAAGCAATTTACAAATGAATTTGAATGATTCATGAGTGAATTTTTATTTTAAATCTCGAAAAAATGGAAAAGTCATGGAAATGTATTGGTCAAAAAGTGTGAAACCCTGGATTATGCATGAATAAACACATTTATTTGCAAAAAGCACACTGTTGCTGTGAAAAGGGACATTTTGCATATAAATGTTCTGTTTTGATTTTTGTGGCGTACGCTCACATGAACTGTTTTTTGGACATCTTAAAAGGTACAAGTTTTCATAAAATTAAAACATTTCCAAGGCAAATATTACATTTGTGCTCTCATTTGCTACACTGTTGTGTTTCCACAACTTTCCAAAAGAGGGAAAAATAGAAAGATGCCTAATTTACTGTTACTACTTATCAGCTGCATTTGAAACCCCATTGCAGCAGTGATGATATTTTTAGTTTGTTTGTTTTTTAATAATGCTAGGGTAAGATATCACATAGAGTCAAGTTATAAATGTATACTAAATAATAATAATAAAAAATATATATGTATGAAAAAGTTTGATAGATTTACTCAAAGTCTGGTATGGAACACTCGTTTCACAGATAAAATCCCATCCTACAATGTTTTCTCTAAATATTCTGTTTCTCTAAAACTTGTGTGATTTTGAGAAAGTCAAATGGATTGCAAATGTAATTCTTGAATTCTCAAGGGTGCTAACACTGACACTGCAGATTGTTTGAATGAATGAGTAAACTTGTATTTCAGAATGTCTGGACATGTGGACGGTTATCAGAGGGAAGTTCCTGGCCATCAACGCTGCCAGCATGAGTTGTGCGTGTCCTCGCAGTCCTAAAGGCCTGTCGCCGTCAGCGCACCTCGCAGACGGAACCACTGACCTCATCCTCGTCAGGAAGTGCTCTCGTCTCAACTTCCTGCGTCACCTGCTGCGCCACACCAATAAAGACGACCAGGTACGTGATTTAATCTTAGTAGAAATCTCATGTATCATGATGATTTTTTATCGAAAAGAATCGTTTAGTTTAAGAATGAGAATTTAATTTGTCATTGCATTCATTAAATCATTGTCTGAGCAAATATTTTCAACTAATATTTAGTAGTCATAACTATTTTTCTTTACTGTCTCTTTTTACAGTTTGATCACTCTTTTGTGGAGGTGTATCGGGTCAGACAGTTCAGCTTCAAACCCAGACATCAGGAGTGTGATTCTGAGGTGGATGTAAGAGAGAGCGGAGCAGGAGGCAAGCGCTTCTTCAGTCAGATTTGCAGGGAACACAGAGCATGCGGCTGCATACCGGCCCAGAGCAACTGGAACTGTGATGGAGAGATCCTCACACACACTGCTATTCAAGTCAGGTAGGACATATCTCCTGGGTCGGGACATTCCCACTAGGCCAGGACACAGCCCCTGGGTCAAGACACACTCAATAAACAAGGACACACCTTCTGGGCCAGGACAAGCCACCTGGGGCGGGACAGTTTCCCCCTGAGTCAGGACATACCCATTAGACTAAGACACGGCCCCTGAGTCAGAACACACCCAATGGACCAGGACACGCCCACTGGGTCATGACAGACACCCTTGAATAAAGACATGCCTAGTAAACCAGGACATGCCCTCTATGTCAGGACACTACTCTTATCAAGGAAATGCCCCCTAGACCAGAACATGTCTCCTAGATTAGGACAGACCCCCTTTGTCAGGAAACACCTAGTAGATCAGAACACAGCCCCTGAGTCAGAAAACACCCAGTAAACCACGACAAACTTTCTGGGTCAGGACATTTGCCCCTGAGTCAGAACACACCCAGTAGCCCAGGACATGCCTCCTGGGTCAGGGAACACCCAGTGGACCAGGACAAGTCGCCTTGGTTACGACAGATGCCCATTAGTCAGAAAACAACCAGTAGCCAAGGACACACCCTCTGGGTGAGGACACACCCAATAGACCAGGATTTGCCTCCTGGGTCAGGGCAGACACCCCTGAGTCAGGACACACCCATTAGACCAGAACACAGCGCCTAATTCAGGACACACCTAGTAGACCAGGAAACATTCCCCTGGGTCACAACAGATGCTCATGAAGACTTGGGTATACTTGTTTTTTCCTGTGTCGGATCATCTCACACGGTTGAGCGCTCAGTCTTTCAAAGTATACTTTTTTGACAACAACCGAATATGAATGAATTTAACACATGACACTCCATCCTTGGCTGCTGGGTGTGTCCTGACACAGGGCCATACTATACTTAGGCAGTCATAGTACACATGCGTCAGGACACCTAGGTCCCCAGGTCAGGACACACCCAGTATACCGGGAGATATGCCCCAAAAGCATATCTCATATATTTTTGTGCATATATTTTTTGTGTTCCGGATCGTCTCACACATGGTCAATCACTCAAAGTATATTATGCGTTTTTGACCGCAAGCGAATATGGATGCGTTTGACACAGGCGCAAACAACTGCCTTAGTATACCATTGCCCTGTGTCATGATACACCCAGTAGCCCTGGACATCCCCCCTGAGTCAGGACACTCCCAGTAGACCAGGACACACACCCTGGGTCAGGACATACCCAGTAGACCAGGACATGTCCCCTGGATCAGGATAGACAACCCTGGGTCAGGACACACCCAATACAACAAGATAACATACCCTGAGTCAGGACACACCTAGTAGACCAGGACATGCCCCCTTGGTGAGGACAGATGCCCCTGAGTGAGAACACACCCAGTAGACCAGGACATGCCCCCTAAGTTAGGATACACTCACTAGGTTAGGACATGACCACTGCTTAAGTACACACCCCCAGAGTTGAGATACTCCCGCCTTGTCAGGACACACTATCTGGTCAGCAGACGCCCTGTAAACCAGGACATGACCTTGATGCAGGACATACACTCCTGTGTATTAATGTGTGACATTTTAATTTTGATAAATTAAGTTCCCTTATACCTAACCCAAATGATAATTGTCAGTAAATAAATGCTGCAGACATTATTTGTTACTCAAACTGAGACTTCCTCGTCTGTCTAAGAGACATTACCACCTCATTTAGCTCATGTGTGAGCAGTTAGCAGCTCCTGTCTACTTCAAACAGACTTTATTTTCCTATAACGCTGAAAGAACAAACTTTACTAATGTGGTCATCAATGCTAGCTGTAGTTGATATGCTGAGGACTCTCTAGTTAAAGCTTGTCTAATCTTAGCACTAGAATACGAAAATTATAAATGGACTGTTATCCGTGTGAAAAGATGCTATTAAAACTCCCTCATTGTGGACGTGGAGAAACGAGTTGTTCTCCTCCTTGATGCAGCGTGACGGCTCTCCTGAATGCATAATTTCCTTCACGCCCCATTGTTCTGTGTCAACAATGCGTAGCCATAAAATGCTCCTAATTTAATGGCCCTCTCTCTGGTAAAGGGGCACCTCCTTTAATTAAAATAGAAGTCCATTCATTTATTCCATTTTCAGCTCCAGTAATTGTTTCTCGAATGAGTAAGCAAATAACCTGTTGAGATAATTGATGATGATAACGTGGCTAAAAAAACCTTGCCTGAGCGCTGAACTCCCCTCCAGAGTATTGAGTGGAATTAGAGGAAATTAAACAGCCCCCAAACCTCCCAACAGGACATGGATTTTACTACAAAATGACATGCCATTTATTGCTTACTAGGATTGGCCTGCACTTTTTTTCCGCCAGCACATAAACATATTAGTGGTGTTTGCTAAGGGAAGCATCACAATTACTATTGCTCATTGGGGATTTGAACCAACTTAGACATGTGGCCCAAAAAGTATATTCTATACAAGTCAGTGAATGAGAAGCTTCTAGATACACAAGCTCAATTTCATCATTGTGTTCTGAAATGTGTCGTGGTGGAATTTAGAATGCAACCTGGCATTACAGCTGGTCTTATTGTCTTCTACGGTCAGTTTTCTCTTTCTGGTCAACTACTCTCAGAAGATCAGTTTGAAGAGAATCTTGCTATTTTAGTTAAAGCTAGCTTCTTAAATAACAACACATTCAGTTAATGGCACAGACATGTGGAAGTGAGTCTACTGCCCCCCTGAGTACTGACGTTTGTTAGAGTAATGCAAGCATGCTCATTAAGTATGAACTGTGTTCTGCCAATGCGCTAGCCAAGCTTTCGCATCTGCATTCTCATGTGCCTTGTTGAGGAGAGTTTGCCATTATGTTTTTCTAAGAGACTGGACTTAAGATTTTCACCTGGCAAGTAAAAAAACTAAACCTTTTATACTTGCATAATATCATTGAGAATTGGGGTGTTGGCTTTTTTCTCTTTGGCCAAACAGCAATCAACTATCAATCACCTACAACACCCTAGCAACCAACCAGAACCACTCACCTCTTAAAAGTTGCAATTCCCTAGCAACCGCATAGCACTGCATGAACACCATAGAAACGACTTAGAAATGCTCTGGCAACCATCCTATCATCACCCTAAGAACACTCTTGCAAGTTGCAACGCCCTAGCAACCACATAGCAGTGTGCTAACAACAGCTCAGAACACCACAGAAACCATATAGCAACAATTCTGGCAACCATCATAGCATCACCCTTGCAACCACCTAAAACACCCAACTGCATGGCAGTGCACAATAGAACACTTACGAAAGCACATAGAAACACCCTGCCAACCATCCTAGCATTAACCAAGAAGCAGGAACCACCCAAAACACCTTTTATACCACTCAGAACACCCTTATGTACAAGAAATGTCCTAGCAACTACACAGCAACACCCTAAAAAACACACTAGTAACTGCACAGCAACACCCCAGCAACCACCCAGAACACCCTAGTAACTGCATAGCAACACCCTAGCAATCACATTGCAATATGCTAAAAAACACTTTGAACACCTTATAAACTGCATAGCAAAGCCCTGATAACCACCCACATCACCCTAGCATCATAGCAAATGTTTTGCGAGGACAAGCACCATTTTCTTCAGAAAATGTAAAAATCTAGCTTTTAACATGCTGTTTGTTCCAGTGAAGTGCTCACCTTTTCTTTAACTGACAGCTCTTTTTCTTTCTCTTCTTTGTCTCTCTCTCTCAGGGTCCACTGCCAGTTGATCAGACTGTTTGCGAGAGGAATTGAAGAGCAGTCAGTTTTTGAAGACCCGTACGCTCTTTGTGCAATATAGATCTCAATGAATTCACTTGAGAAACCTCCCGCTTGATCATGAAGGATTGACACTCTTTGAACAGAAGTGTTGCTTTTGGCTCAACACAATGTCATGCTGTTTCTTACACTCTTATACCCAGATACTCCTCATAAAGATGTCTTTAGTTGAGGAATTACATGCAGAGCTGGAGGGATTTGCATCTTCATAATGTCTCCAAGCAGGCTGTAAACTGTATTAGATCCAGACAAGATGGGGTTAGCTGTTCAAGACCTTGACGTTGCTGATGAAATCTCTTGCTGTGTGCAACGGCTTTTAGCTTTGGAGTTGTCTGCATTGTCTTCCACAATCAAGCTGGTCTTGAAGGTATCGTGAATTGAATCCCAAAGTTGAACCCCTGAAACTGTGAAAAACGTCTATTTTAGTTATAAAAACATTCCTCTTAGTAGCAACTTTATTTTTTCGAGATTTGAAGCACATGAGGTGGTCAGGCGATGAAGTTACTGGCATACCAAAAACACTTGTTTCACTCTTGTTGATATTAAGTGGTTAGTTTTATTTAAAAATGAAAATGTTGTTGGAATAACATCAGGGTGAGAAAATACATTTTCATTTTTGTGTGAAGTATTCCTGTACAAGTTAGCATGGGTAGCGTTCCATCATGTAGACACAGTGTAGCCTAAATCAGATTTTACCCTTGAATAGTAACAATCTCTGATTTCTTTATGGACAAGACTTAGACAAGACCCTTACTGATATGGCAGGTGCGGCCAATCCCGATGAATTTAGTACTAGTAGTTATTTCCATAACATTTAGTGCATCAGAATGTAGCGTTAGTGAGCCAAACTACAAGCGCTGAGAGCTTCACTATTTCACTGCAGGGTCAGTTTGTCTGTTTTTCAGCATTAAGTCTGAATGTAAATGAAAATGCTGAAGCACTTTTGTCTACGCTGTCTTGGCCCCCAAGATTTTCACTCCCTTTATAATGAATCACATGTTTGTATTTGTGTCTCCTATGGTTATTTTTTTTTTTTTTTCGTTTTAAGTTTCATATTGTTCCTGTAGTATCAAAGGACAAAGTAGTTTATGATAGACCGAAAAAGTCAAAGAGAAATAGCTTTTCAGTGTTGTGCATGTCAGCTAGTTTAGTATGCGTTTTTAAAGTGTTTCCCTGAGCTGTAGCAGTGATGCAACTGTGAAGGCAACCGATATTTATTGTCACTGTGCAAGCAAAGCGCTGTTCACATCCTTCATAGATTGGAGGAATAAAAAGAGATATTTCACATGCATGAATCTCATGAAGAAATTTCAAGGTCGTTTTTCACCCCAAATATAAAATACAAAGATATACAAAAAATTATACACAGCTCAAAATAAATATTAAACTAAAAACTATTTTAGAACCATTAAGAACTTTTTGCATTATTTTCTTGACAATCTGATTTTTCAATCAAATTCTCATTACTACTGTCATTTTTACAGTATATCACATATTTTGTGTTCACAGTACAATCATTTTGACAATTTTCTTTGCATTAAGGCAATGAGAATTTGGGGGTGAATATTAAGTGCATTTTTCACTCAAATAACCATTACTGCTCTTTTATGTCGTTTTTTGTTTTCAAATTATGGTAATTATTTTTAGGGACATTTATTCTTTTCCTTACGGTAATGAGAATTTGAGAGACAAAATGAAGCAAACTTTTCACTGAAAACCCCATTTATGCTGTTATTCTCAGTAATATGTTGTCTTTTGTTTTCGCATTAGGATAATGATTTTTATGGAAAACTTTTATTTGCATTACTTGAATGAGAATTTTGGGTTAAAAATATAAGGTACATTTTGCCTTATATTTACCCGTAACTGCTCTGATTCTTATATGTCGTATTTTGTGTTTGCATCATGGTAATGATTTTTATGGACCATTTTTCTTAGTCTTGCGGTAATGAGAATTTGGGGGTGAAAATGAAGTGCATTTTCACTCAAATACCTATTTCTGCTCTCATTCACCTTAATATGTTGTATTTTGTGTTCGCATTACAGTAATAATTGTTAAGGACAATTTTTCTTTGCATGACGGTAATGAGAATTTGGGGGTGAAAATTAAGCATATTTCCACTCAAGTACTTATTACTGATCTCATCTTAATTTGTCACATTTTGTGTTTGTATTACGGTAACACGATTTTGATTTAATCTTTGCATTAAGGTATTGAGAATTTGGGTGTTACGATGTGTTTCTCTGTCATGAAAATAATTTTACAATGCTTTACATTTTAATAGTCCTAAAATAGACAATTTCATACTTTTTCTCTTGAAATTTGGATTGAAAATTGACCCGGACATCTTGACAGTTTTCTTGATATTCCTCCACATTTACTCAAAGGAAAGCCATGTTTATGAATTGGCAGAACCGTTGCTCGCGCTTCATGTGTGCACCGTTTTTATGTCGTGTTTAGTATTAGTCTTGTGTCAAAGCTTGTGTATTTGACATCTGCTCCTGTTGGCAGCCCATTTAGACCCAATCAAACATGATGCATGCTGTATATGCACTGTGACACCAACTACCCTACTGATCCAAAGATGTTATTCACAACCCATTTTAATCACTTGAACATGGCCATATTTTGGTTGGTGTCGCCTTAGGGCTGCACTGGTGGCCGCTGGTTGTTTATGACTCATGATGGGCAAATCTGTAATCAACCACAATGGTTTTCTGGTTACTGTGTCCATGACTTTAGCTTTGTGAGGTGTAAATTTATTCAGGCAAACAGCTTCTCAAATGAAGACTTAATAATTACTGATAATGATCATAAGAATGTCATCTTGCGGGACTCAAGATGATGTGTAAAACCTCACATGTAATTTGATGTGTTGAATGGAAAGAAGCAAAGAAAATCCTCAAATAAAGTTTATTAAACAGTCTTTGTGCTCTAGTGTTGGCCTGATTTATTTCAGAATGTCTGTGAAAAGGAGAATGCAGAAGATACTGGAAAAGAACATAAAATGCCTTGGACCTAGGACCTCTTTGCCCTTTAGCTCATAAATTATTTGGAGTTACGGCCATACCTCTTTGGTCTCAACCTTTCTTTTAGGGTTCGGTAACAATTGAAACATGCCAAAAATAATATATATATATTTATATATTGTTGTTTATTACGATAGACCCATGCCAAACTCACATGAGAGCAATCTTTAGATAGTGGCACAGTGTTAATCCTTTTCAAGGAACTCACACTACAGATGGCTTACTTATAGCTGTCTATTATTAAGCTGGGACAGGCGAAATATTTTCATGTCAAACTAAATTACATTTAAATAATATTTACCTCTATATTTGCAAAAGTACAAAACGAATATCTCCGCTCGAGCAGAGGCAGAACCCATCAAGAGCTGTGAATCTGCACTATGAAATCAACCCATGTTTCACTGTTATTTTTAAGAGCATTTAATAATCACGAGCCCATTCCCCTGACAAATGTGGTTGGCCTGAAAAACGGATGAATGAGGCTCCACCAATGGGCTTATTACATAAAAATGGCTGTGGGGGAGAAATAAGTTCTTCCCTGAAGTAAAAGAGAAATTTAGCTTCATTTCGTTCACAGTTTCGATATGGTCCATACATTACGCTGCTATCTGGACCGGCATGGCAATGAGGCCGGGTAATTTTCTCATCTCCCGTTCACAAAGTAAATTCCATTTAGCTTCCTCCTTGCTATAGCTTCTCCACATCGTTATTGATTTATTCTGTGGGTTGTGTTCCATCGAGACAGACCGTCTCATTCTGCAACTTTTCCCTTGAGACATTACAAAGACAAACAAACAGCTGTCTGCGAGCTCTCAAATCACTGTTTGGAGACAGCTCATTGTAACGGTGATAACATCTGCGGCTTGATGCATGTTTAAAAGTGGAGATTGGATGGGCTGTCTGGCCTTGCCACTGAAACTGCACCTGAACCTCAGACACCAACTTGTTTTATTCGTTGCCTTACGACTGAGTTTAAGACACAATTCCCATACCTATACTACATACTAAAAGTCATCTACTTTACTGGTGATGGGAAAGTACATACTTTTGAGTGTGTAGTTCTTGTACAGCACAAGAAATTGAACAGCAGGTCTCCTTAAATAAATGCCATTCATTTTCTCCATAGAGAAAATATATTAAACAATATATATATATACAGGATTTTAACGATAATGTTTAATCCTTTCAAGACGATGAGCTCAGAGGTTAAGTGATGATATTCTGCATGCTTCTGTAGAAGCCATAGGTCAATGTTCTTTCCACTCCATTTAAAAAACACACACACACACACACACAACACCAATCACAAACTCATACTTGTAGATATCTGAATATTAGGCATAACATGACAGTTAGTTCTTAGGTCCTTGAATCTGACTAGGCGAGCATGGTCCAAGAATGCTGATATTCAGTTCAACAGCACTGGGACACTTCCCAGGACACTTTTTTGTTTCCCTCCTCTTCTGCGTGTTTGTGTCTTCCAAATAGTGGTGGGTATTCTTGATTCATAGTTTGTTTTGATTGCATTTACTAATTCGTTCTGAGCATTTTTTTTTAAACTGCATACTTACGCCAGTAGGTGGCAGACAAATCAGCGTCGCTTATGAATGAGTAAGTTATGAAGAGTTATGCTTGAACTTCAACTTCTTTTGAAACTACTTTTGCTAGCAGAGAAGAAACGCACAAAGTAACTGGTCTGAAACTTAAGTTATTGTTGGTTGAAGACTCGCAATCATTCTTTTGTTCCGTAGGAAATAAAAGCAGCGGAGTCATATATAAAACAACAGCAATCTTGCTCGTTTGATGCTGCTTAAATAAACTTCAAACATAATAGTGAAAATAAGTCAATAGTTTTATATTGTACCGTGATTACATCCTTGTCAATAATTCACGGGCCAAGCAGTTCACTGTCTACTAATAGACGTTAAAGCAATAGTTCGGCCACAAATAAAAATTCTCTCATTATTACTCACCCTCATGTCATCACAGATGTTTATGACTTTGTTCTGCAGAACACAAGATTTTTAGAAGAAAATCTCAATTCTGTTGGTCCATTAATGCAAATGAATGGTGGCCAAAAATGCAAAACTCCAAAAGGCAAATAAAGCCAGCATAAATGTAATCCATAAGATTACATTTATGTCTTCAGAAGTGATATATGTGTGGGTGAGAAACATAAATATTTAAGTCATTTTTTACCTTAAATCTCCACCTTTGACCAGCCCCATCCAGTAGGTGGCAATATGCACAAAGCATGCAAATCGTCAAAAACAAAAGAAGAAAAATTTGAAAATAAAAGTGGACACAAGAAATGACTTTAGAGAAAATTAATGGGAAAAACTTTCGCAACTAAGGATGTATTAAAGTATGGGTACTGTTGCACTTTATACAATGTGATCACAAATGCAATATGTTGTGCTACACCTCTACTTTTTGAAAAATGTATTTGTTACAGGGAAAGGACAGCACAGCACAGTGACAATGGCTCGAGCAATGCTGTAAATTGAGTCACTTGATGCTATGTGAGTGTTGGCCGCTTGGAGGCGAGATCCACTTCACTTCGCTACAACTATCCTTCTATTTTATATTAACTGGTGAGAACTGCAATAGTTTTGATTGTTAAAATGTGCTGGGAGTGTAGGATGTCGAAAAATATGAAATTGTCGGCCTGTGGGGACATTAAAAAACACTTACGTTAGCACATGTCTGACGCCTCACAAGATCAAGATGGCAGGGGTCCAGTTGTTAATGACAGCAAGCCTTATGACATAAATCAAGATATTGCGAACATTTATGTAGCACTAATGAAAATCTCAACCAAAATGAAGAGCCTCGCAGAAATACGTCGAGTGACCACATCAGTGGAGGCAAAAAGTTCCACCCTCATTCCAAGAATAGATGATGTTGAAAAGCGATTTGAGTTTCTGGAGTCGGACAAGAAAGAGCTACAGGCTAACCCACCTGCCACCAAGGCTGATATGGACCAGGTGTGGGAAAGAGTAGAGCATATGGAAAATCAGAGCACATGTAATAATCTTCATTTCATTGGAATCCCAGAGGAAAAGGAAGGTCAAGATATGGTTGGTTTTTGGAGGGGCTCATAACAAATTTGATCAACACAGCTGGCCGCTGGCTTGAGATTTGACTTGCCCCACAGAGATGCAATAGAGCTGTCCCTCCAGCCGAGATGAAGTCAGGGTTCTACGGCCCTCACTTCATCGTACCCCAGACAGGTGGTGCGTGGCGGCCAATCTTGGACCTGCGAGTTCTGAACCGGACCTTACACAGACGCCCGTTCAAAGGTGCTCCTGCGGAAACTTATTCTAACATGTGTCTAGCATCTAGATTGGTTTGCAGAGGTAGACCTGAAGGAAGTGTACTTTCATGTCTCACTTTTGTTTCTGCACAGACCCTTCCTACGGCTCGCATACGACAGCCTGACATACTAGTTCCAGGTCCTCCCCTTTGGCTCGTCCCTGTCCCCTCGCGTGTTCACGAAGGTAGCAGAGGCCGCCTCTGTTACTCTATTTCCTCAACAACTGGCTGATTCTTGCTCACTCTCGAGAGTCTCTGTGCACTCACAGGGACCACGTGCTCAGGCACCTCAGCCGTCTAGGAGAGCAAGCTCTCCCAGGTTTAGAGCATCTCTTTTCTTGGAATGGAGTTAGACTCGGTCTTAACGACAGCGTGCCTCACAAGCGAGCACACACAGCCGGTGCTGAACTGCCTAAGTTCGCTCAGGCAAGGCATAGTGGTTCCACTGCAGCGGTTCCAGATGCTCCTGGGGCATATGACATCCTCAGCAGCAGCTGCGCCGCTTGGGTTGAGGCATAGGAGACCGCTTCAGCACTGGCTTCAGACTCAAGTCCTGAGATGGGCATAGCGCTGTGGCACATACCGTGCGTTCATCATCTCTTTCTGTCGCCAGACATTCAACCTTTAGACAGACCTCTGTTTTCTGCGGACAGGTGTCCCCCTACAGCAGGTGTCCAGATGCGTCATGGTCACCACAGACGCCTTCAAACTGGTTTGGGGCGTCATGTGCAATGGGCACGCAGCCGGTTCCTGGACAGGACCACGCCTACTTTTATCAACTGCCTAGAGTTGTTGGCTGTACTTCTTGCCCTGCGGAGGTCTCTCCCGCTGATCCAGGGCAAGCATGCTCTCGTCACATGTCACAACAGAGGTTGCCCACTGGGTCGTCAACACCATGGCTGGCCTATCAGACCCAGGCCGTGTCCGCCCCTTGCAGGTTCGAGCACACTCTTCAAGTCAAGTGGTTTTTATTGTCTTTCAACCATATACAGTTAGTACAGTACACAGTGAAACGAGACAACGTTCCTCCAGGACCATGGTGCTACATAAAAACAACATAGGACAAACACAGAACCGCATGAGACTACACAACTAAATAAATTACCTATATAAAATACCTAAAGTGCATGACTAACCGGATGTTCCGGAATGACTGACCGGGTGCTCCGCTTGCACATAGCGTCCTTCCCTCCACTGAGGTAATCACGTGCGCGCTTTCTCCCAGGAGAGTCCACTAAACTTGCGCTCCCTGGATGTCTTTCCTCCCTAGCCCTCTGGCCTGCAAATTCAGCGGAGGAATTCCCAACCAGACCCACTATGGGTACTAACAACTCTGTACTGGAATAGGTGCTCCACAGGGTTTGGCCATCACAGATTAATCCCTGTGTGTATTTTCCATGGTACGGCCACCCTCTTGGCGGACCCGCATCTCCCTTGGGCAGTCCCCTCTGCCCCCCGGTCGCTGTGTTTGTAGCAACTCTTCCATCGCTAGGCAGGATCTATCACCACGCCACTTCTGCATGTGGCCTGAAAACCCATGTGACATATTCACCACATTTAACCTCCCCTGGAGGTTAACTGGGCAGGATGTGGTCTCCATGGGGTCTTTTACCCCTGAAAGAATAGGAGCTGGAAAAGAACACCTTCCACGATTCGTGTTATAGCGTTAAATGGCCCCAGCTTTAACTCTATGCAAGAAACATAGAGAGAGAGAAAAGGTGCGGCTGGTGGCCTGCTCCCATGCTTGGCACATCGCTTGTCCAACAAAGCCCCCTCCTTCAGGGATGCCGGGAACCTAAAAAGCTTACAACGTTGTTATGGGGCTTGGGGAAGGGTACTTGCAGTCTGACGCAGTTTGGCGCTGTGTCCCCCCAGCCATGACGCTGTACCGAGCCACTGTAACGGTCAAACCTCATTCTCGGATCCTCAGTGCAAAACCTGAATAAACAGATGCACGATTCCCTCCTTTTATACCAGTATGTCTGGGGGAGGGACATGCAAATTCTGTCTGCCAATTTCTCATTGGCCTTTTCTCAAGTTCAGAGGTAACCGAGGCCTTCAAGAAAGACCCCTAGTATCGCTTCATTCGACACAACGTCTCATTCCCTCCATCAGGGAACATGGCTTACAATAGTAACCTAAAAGTTATATTTATCTATGATTGTGAAGTTTAATGTTATTAAAATTAATTGTATTCCAAAAATCAACTACCTGCTACAATCTCTCCCAGTACATGTCCCCCTCTCTTATTTCAATCATTTTGATAGCATAGTGAAGTCTTTCATTTGGAATGTTAAACGTCCCAGATTACATTTCCGTTAGTAGCATTGGCTCATTGGTCACTTCCACCTGAGAGAGCCCTTCCCTGGTTTTGTATTGAACAGGAAGTTCTTGCCCCTATTTTGCCATTGCCAAAGCCTTTCAATCAAAATAATCTGAAAATGTAATTTACACCATGTTATCTCGCATAAGTCCCCTTTCTGCTGATCAGAGTGGACTGTGAGGGAGGTTAATACACTCGGTGACCTATATGAGAGTGGAGTGTTGAGATTCTTTGAAAATATGTTTCAACATTTTGTGATTCCCAGATCTCAGTTATTTAGGTATTTACAGCTGCACCACCTGCTCTGTACTATATTTGGGAGTAGCACACATCACCCTAAAGTGGCAGATACTCTGGGAGTGGTGATTATTGCTTTTGGAAAAGGTCATGAGGCATCAGTGTATTACTCCCTGCAAATTCAGAGTCTGGGGGATGGAGCTTTAAATTCTGTCAATAGAGATTATGGGAAAAAGATTTATACTTGGTATTGGAGGATGGAGTGTGGGCTAGGATTAAAAAAAATGTCAAGTCTGGATCTAGAGATGCAAGGGTGCGCCTTATGCAATTCAAGATTTTACATCGATTCGATTGGACCCCCTCTAGATTGTATAGGCTTGGTCTTAAAGACACCCACCTGCTGGCGATGCCAATCAGAAGGAGACACAACCCATGTTTTTTACTGGTGTGTTAAGATCCAAGCATTTTGGTTGAAGGTTCAGAGTTTTATGTGTGATGTATTGCATATTCAAATTTGACTTTGCCCCAGACTCTCTATTATAGGTGATGGTGCGGTCATCAATATAGGAGATAAACACATAAAAAATTGGGTTCTAACCAGTGTCATGATTGTCAGACAAATTGTTTTAAGGGGATGGAATTTGGCTGGAGCGCCCTCATTTCAAGAATGGTGCACAGAGATGGGGAGGGGGACAGCTTTCGAGGAAGCATCATGTAGAAGGCTGGGGAAATGGGTCAGCTATTTGGCATTTTTGGAGGGCTCTTTGGGAGGGGCAGTGGAGAGAGAAGTTCAGTTTTAAATCTGTGTGATTTATTATAATTTTTTATTTTTATTTAATTAAATTGTTTTCTTGAGTGTGTGTCTATAACCTGTGGTGACCACAGGGATGTTGTTTAGGGCCAGGGTTGAGCTGGGGATTGGGACGGGTAATAGTGGGGGTTAAATTTTTATTCTGTATATATATGTTTTTCTTTTCTTTGTTGTAAATTTGAATCAATAACAAATGTTAATCACAAAAAACTAGTCTTAATCAACTCACCCTTTTACAGAAACCATGATCCCGCTCATAACAACTTCAAATACAATCTGCATGCACATTATAGTAAAATTAATTTACATATCCCGATTGAAACATTTCACCACCTCATTCAAGTCCTCGGTTCAAGCATTCTCATTAGCAGCTCACTGATAAGCAGTTCTCAGTATTATGTCCAAAAAAGGCAATTCTCAGATCAGATACTGTTGACTCAAGAGCTGCTGTCCCGGAATCAGTGTACTGTTGACTCTCAAACGGTTGACCAGATCAGCTTCATACATTGATAAAACGGTAAAACAATCAAGTCATAAACATATTTCCAGGATGTTTTATTTGTTATACATTCTGCTGTTCAGCAAAATACACCATAAACATTTTGCCCCTTAATCACACACATGCTCAATGTCAGCAGCTCATCAGTTCTCAGTATGACAAACACATCCAAAAGAGGCGATTCTCAGTTCAGTGTACTGTTGACTCGAGAACTGTTGCGACCAGAGTGTTCAGTCCGATTTGTTGGAGCAGTTCATTTCAAAGAAGAGTTGGGGAAAGCAGATATCACCAGTTTTAGGATCATTTTACTCCTGGTTATTGGATAATTTTGAGTCTGAGTGTCAGGCATGTCTGAGGGTTAAGATAGAGTAGCTTGTGGATCAGTGTTGAGTGTCGAATGTCGAGATGCGAACAGTTTCAAATGATTCTGTTCAATTTGGTGAACTGGTTAAACTCATTCACTTAAAAGAACCAGTTTAAAAGAACGATTCGTTCATGAACTGGACATTACTGTGTCATATAAACAGCTTGGCAGATTAGATGCATATGGTAAGAAATGGGACAAATACATGACCTTTCTGGAAGGCTTTCGTGAGGACCATGTGGAGATAAACTTTTTTATTCTTCTTTGTGTTTATATGTGTATACTCAGGCTTGGACCATGGAAACGTTTGTTGGGGTTGGGGTGGTGACTGGGAGGGGATAGGGAATTAATGGGGGATAATTGTTGACTAGGTGCAATTCTACTTTTATTTATTTTGTATTGTGTTTGAGAATCAACCAATAAAATGTTTTTATCTGAAAACTACAACAACAACAAAAAAAACAATGGTGTAAGGGGTGGGAGCATCTCTTTGTTGGACCAATGGCAAACAGAGGGTGTTTTTAGAAATCCTTTTGAAAACAATGTTTATATGTGCAATTCCGTTCGGCCAGCATCACAGAAATTACACACTTCAGCTTTAAGGTAAGTAAACTCTCAGATATAATTGTAAGGGTATCATCACCAAATCAATGTGTAGAAATACAGGATGTGTGTAATTGGAGCTTTTATAATGTTCAAATATAATTTTAGCACAAACAAAAACAAAGCCAACTGTAAAAAAATTCTAAAACATTACATTTTGGACAGGGTCGGGAGGCTTACTTTTAAAATGTATTGCACTACAGACAGTAGTGGAGGAGTAACGGAATACATGTAACGGGATTACGTATTTAAAATACAAAAATATAAGTCCACTACATTTACAATTTAAATCATTGGTAATTAGAATACAGTTACATTCAAAAAGTATTTTGATTACTGAAGAGATTACTTTGTATTTTATTGTCATTTCTTTCATTTAATATTTAGTCCTTTCAGATGGAAAACATTTATACATATAAATGATGTGATCCAAAGTGCATTTGAACAGCGGTGAAACACTTTCTTATGATGTGTTACATTCATACGAGCAGACAGAGAAGTACGTTTGGAGTAAGTTTGGAGTAGAAGAAATAGAAATAAACCTTGTGTAAACTGTTAGCTTTATGCTAAGCTAAAATGCTGTTTCTAGCCATTTTATATGCACGTTACCAGACACGATCATATTATTATCAAGAAAATTCACGTTAGATCATCATTTCTTTTTTCTAGTAAGATCTTTGATATTAGGGCAAAAATCATATTCTTAATAATAATTTTATATTGTTTTCCTGTAAAAATGTCTTACTGTTTTCTGTTAAGCTCTATAAACATAATTTATTTCCTCTATTAAGCTCCCAAGTTCCTCAATGACATCATATCCATCTTTTCACTCAAACATCATAAGAAAATGTTACATCAATGTTACATAAATGTTACAGCATCATGTACACTACCAGTCAAACGTTTTGAAACACTTCTTGAGGTTTCACTGCTTCTTAGAAGAGTTCCCATCTATGTTGGTGACTTATTGCCTGCTTTTCTTTATTATTTGGTCCACGTCATCAATTTAAAAAAAATTATATTTATATATAATATAATAACATTTTTGTTTTGTAATTAAATAAATTGATATTGTGTCACAATTATATTTTTGTCTACAATACTCATTTGAAATATTTAAGCATACACCTTCAGATGAAATGATTTTTAAGATCATGAGAAACATTTCAAGCAAGTGACACCAAACTTTGAACAGCAGTGTATATGTATAAATGTTTTCCATCTGAAAGGACAAAATATTAAATGAAAGAAATGACAATAAAATGCAAAGTAATCTCTTCAGTAATCTAAATACTTTTTGAATGTAACTGTATTCTGATTACCAATGATTTAAATAGTAACAGTAATGGAATATAGTTAATAATATTTAGTATTTAAAAAATGTAACGTTATTTGCATTCCATAAATCCTGAACCCTAATTATGGAATAGTAGTATTCACAATAAACTCCAACCCTTAATATTATTTATTAGTGACCTCACAAACTTCTCTCAGGGCTGACACTATGCATTACCTTTTTAAGATCTGTTTATATTAAACATGAATACAAGAAATATGCCAATAGTTTCCAGGAATAATTGGTCACATGCCCTTTGGGTGTTCAGAGAGGTTTATTTAACAAAGACAAAAAAAAGGAGAGAATGTAATGTACACCTACCCACCATTACCGTACATCATTAAACACCTCATACTTCTGTCATCAAGAGCGATTTATAGAGACCACACTTCAAAATGTTCACAGTTTAATTGAGCACACAGTAATAACTATCTTCAGTTCACAGCAGCACGATGGGGACCATATAGAGCTAATGGTCTAAAACCGAGACAATATCATGAGAGACATTTAGAGAGCACTGCTTAATGTCCCATGAGCTTTCATTGTTTTTTTATTATTTCAACAAAATCAGGATTTTTTTCATCCACTTCTTTCTTGTGTAACAAATTATAGGTTGTTTGTGGTAGCTGGGGTATATGTGAAGTCTATCCATATTTATGGATGTCCAATATTGTAGTCCTATAAACAAATAGTTTTTAGAGGTGCTTTCTTGTTCAAAGCTCACCATCAAGATGCTATGGTATTGTGGGTGTTGCTATGCAGTTGCTAAGGTGTTTTGATTTATTTATTTTTTGTTACTTTGTAGTTGCTAGGGTGTTCTGGGTGGTTGCCTAGGTGTTACTATACAGTTACTTAGGTGTTCTGAGTAGTTTAAGAGTATTATCATGAGGTTGCTAGGGTATTGTGGGTGGTTGCCAGGGCATTGCTACTTGGTTGCAAGGGTGTTTTGAGTGTTTTTAGTGTATTGCTATGCAGTTGCTAAGGTGTTTTATTAGTTGTCAGGACATTGCTGTGAAGATGCTAAGCTTTTAATGTATTGATATGCCGCTCCAATGCTAAGGTTTTCTGGGTGGTTGCTCGGGCATTGCTACATGGTTGCTAGGGTGTTTTGAGTGGTTTTAAATGTGTTACTTGCCATGCAGCTGCTTAGGTGTTCTAGTGGTTGTCAGGACATTGCTGTGCAGTTGCTAAGGCAATTATACATCCCTCTACAATATTATTGCGTTCTATGAGGTCGCTAAAGCATTGCTATACAGTTGCTAATGTGTTCTGAGTTGTTTTTGAGTATTATCGAGTATTTCGAGTATTAAAATAGGTTGTTAGAGTGTTCTGGGTGGTTGTTTGCTAGGGCATTGCTATCGAGTTTCTAGAGTTTCTACAGTACTTAAGTGACCTTCTATCACGCAATATTCCATCACGTTCTTTACGATCACAATATTCTGTCTTGTTAATAATTCCAAGAATATCAAAACCCACAAAAGGAGGTAGATCCTTTTCATATTTGGCTCCTAAACTATGGAATAGTCTCCCTAACACTGTTCGGGATGCAGACACACTCACTCAGTTTAAGTCTAGACTGAAGACACATCTATTAACCCAGGCATACACCTAATTTATTCCCCAACCCACAATTAGTCTGCTTTAGTTAGGTCTGCCAGAACCAGAAACATTTCTCAGAAAACATTTTCATAATCTATAAATCTGCAATAAATTGAATGGCATCTACACTAACATTATTCTATTTGTTTCCATGCCTCAACCCCGGGATTCATATCTTGAGGTTACCAGAGCCTGCCAGATCCAGCTCCATTCCTGCTTGGTGTTGGACTCCACTGCTACGTGACACTGAGAGATGATGACAAACTACAGCTGGCACTAGCCAGACATCACTTCAGTTTTTTGACTTCAGAGGATGAACTAATGCCAACTCCAACTGTAAGACATCTGATTCTTCATATGCCACTGCCTGAACCTTGGATTTAGGATAGACCCCACAGAACCTCACTGAAATGACCTGTAGGTTGAACTGTGATGCACCTCATCATTTCTCTCTACCTGCATCACCTTTCTATATTGATGGACTACAATCTTGAAATGGAATACAAGCCTTCCTCAGCCAACTAACAAAGGACAATGTATCAATGTGAATTTCTTCAGTTAATCCAGGATGGACTTCAGAGACATTAGTCATTAATCTTACAGTTCATAAAAAGGGGGCTTAGGTAGCTCAGTGAGTATTGACACTGACTACCACCCACGGAGTCACGAGTTTGAATCCAGGGTGTGCTGAGTGACTCCAGCCAGGTCTCCTAAGCAACCAAATTGGCCCGGTTGCTAGGGAGAGTCACAAGGGGGAACCTCCTCATGGTCACAATTAGTGCTTCTTGTTCTCAATGGAGTGTGTGGTAAGTTGTGTGTGGATCACGGAAGTAGCATGAGCCTCCACTTGCTGTGAGTCTCCGCAGTATCATGCACTGCGAGCCATGAGCACGGATTGACTGTCTCAGAAGTGGAGGCAACTAAAGTGGAGGCAATCTAAATACAATTATTATTTAATTACGTAATTTAGATACATTTTACAATCATATTTAATCAAACTACACAATGATCACTGTAAGGCGCTACAGATACTACCTGTTTGTTTTTTGGTGTAAATGTATGATTTTCTGTAAAGCTGCTTTGAAATTATGTGTGTTGTGAAAAGCACTATACAAATATAAATGACTTGACTTGACGAGTGCTTTTTAATGGTTTTTAGTGTGTTGCTATGCAGTTGCAAAGGTGTTCTGAATATTTTTTAACATGTTGCTAGGGTGTAGCTATGCTGTTGCTATGTTGTTCCAGTGGTTCTCAGGACATTGCTGTGGAGTTGATAAGGCATGTTTACATGCCTCTACAATATTATGGTGTTCTGGGTGGTTGTTAAGGTGTTGCTATCCAGTTGCTAAAGTGTTCTGAGTTGATTTATCATGAGGTTGCTAGGGTGTTCTGGGTGGTTGCAAGGGCATTGCTGTGTAGGTGCTAAGGCATTTATACATCCCTCTACAATGCTAAGGTGTTCTGGTTGGTTACTAGGGCATTGCTATATGGTTGTTAAGGTGTTCAAAATGGTTTTAGAGTATTATCATGAGGTTGTTTGAGTGTCCTAGGTGGTTGCTTGCTATGGCATTGCAATCTGGTTTCTAGAGTGTTTTTTATAGTTTTAGTATGTTGCTATGCAGATGTAAAGTTGTTCTGAGTGTCTTTTAACACAATGTTGTAACTCTACAATGCTAGGGTGTTCTGGGTAGTTGCTAGTGTGTTCACCATGTGGCTGCTAAGGTGTTCTGAGTGGTTTTAAAATTTTATCATGAAGTTGATATTTTGTTCTGGGTGGTTGCCAGGGCACTGCTTCCTAGGTACTATGGTGTTTTGAAGTTTTTTTTTAGCATACTGTTATGCAGCTGTTTGGTTGTTCTGAGTGGCTTGTAATGAGTTACTATTCCTCTACAAAGCTAGGGGTCTTCTGGGTCATTGCTAGGGTGCTGCAACATGGATAATAAATTGATTTTAGTGGTTTATAGAGTGCTGCTATGCAGCTTCTAGGGTGTTCTGAATCGTTGACAAGGCATTACTATGCGGTTACAAAAGTACTGTGTTCTAGTTTGTTTTAGAGTATTATCATGAAGTTGGTAAAATGTTCTGGGTGGTTGCCAGGGCATTGCAATTTGGTTGCTAGGGTTTTTTTTTTGTGGTGTTTGGTCTGTTGCTGTGAAGTTGCTACAGTGTTTTAGTGGTGTTTAATGTGTTGCATTGCCTCTTCAATGCTGGGTTTTTCTGGGTGGTTGCCTGGTCTTTGCTGTGTGATTTGTGTCGCTCTAGATATTGCTCAGGTCACTCTTTCAATGTAAGTCTATGGGATTTGTTTTAATCATTATTTATTATATATATAATTTATTTATTTTTGCCCATTTTATGGTCCGTCAGGTGAAAATCTATCATAAATCACTTCGAAAAGTAATACAAAAACATAAATGATGTGAAGTATCATTTATGTCTGTAGCACAAACAATGTAAGACAAGTTCTGTGCCAAAGTTGAATACTTACGAGTTTGAAGTTTGTTTAAATCTTTAACCCTATGACCATTAGTACAGTAGTGATACTTGCCTTAACAAACACAATTACTTAAATATGTCTGCATTAGCTGCAAAAACAAAATTAACATTAATGGAAAATGTTTTACAGTAGAAAAGGCAAATGAAGTTGATCTGAAACAGCTGTGTCTCTGCAACAAAATCCCAATAATAGCCACCCTATTTCTACTCTTAATTTGAAAAAGACAAAGTAACTAATCATTGTAATTTTTCTCTGTCCAATTCAAGCTAAGAGAGAAAGCTGGACTTTGTTTTCCCTTAAAGTTATTGCATCCCTAATGGTGCTTAAAGCAATTACACTTTGTAATGTTTCTCTTTTCTTTTATTCAGCAGGGCCCATTGGTGTGTGTGCGGCTCTCTGCTAAATTATGCCATTAACCATATTGCATTTGTTGCCTCTCTATCTACCCAAATGAGTTTTAGTTCACTGGGAGTTTAACTGACTGAAAACAAGGTTTACTTACATGGTGAAAGCAACTTTCTCGACAATGTAAAATTTGTTTTGAGTGTTGCATTCTTGGGTTTTGGAAAAAAGGCATCTGTGAGCTGCTGTTTTATGAGTCAACACATTCCACTACAATTCATTCATGTTTCATATATATTTTAGAGATGTGCCTGAATAGTATAATTTATCTTATTCTACACACCTCTGCACAACATGATCACACAGGAGGGCAACATGTTTCTACCGAATGTTCCAGTACCCTGACATCCTCCCCATTCTGCCGAGTTACTGACAAGCTCCATGTCCCATCAGACATCTAGTTGCATCAATTCAAGAGTGTCTTTGTGTAGCAACCAGGAAGTAATCGTGTTCGAATAATTGATAAGTGTGATCCGGAGGTTGCATTTTCCCTCTGCATTTGCATTTATTCTCCACTGATAGTTAGGTTAAGGGTTGAGGTTTGGGCTAGGGCATATAGTTAATATAATATATGTTCCTCTTTATTGTATTACATAATTTACATAAAAAACAACTCACTTTACAACTTGCTTTTGGCACCCCTCCAAGCCCATATGTTCAACAACAATTCCAGCTTCGGTCACTAGGGGCAGTGGTTTAAATTTTGATAAGCAATGGCCGATTACAGCTGAAGAACTTTCGATCTATTACTGATGAATTCACAGTTAGATCAGTCTGCTCTGCAGAAAAGGTTAGCTTAAAGATGTAACGTGAGAATTTTGACTCATTGAGGCATTTTATTTGCTTTAGATTTAATGTTTTTAGCAACTGTGAATCTCATCTAATTGTGTCTATTTATGAACATAGTTGCCTATGAACCCATGTGCATTCTGTAAGACACTAACTTTTAATGAACTGCTTTAAGCAGTTCATTTTCCCAAAAAAACATGTGCTCTGCTATAACACTGTATCCTCCAGTCATATTGTAATTTCTTCTTCTCTGGTTTGTTTGTCAATGTTGGGGAGTTCGGGCCACTGCATGGGTGCAAGAGCTGCAAGCTGACAAAGACAAACAAATATTGTTGTTATCTGAGGGTTAAACTGACATGCCCCCAAGAGAGTTTATCTGAGCGACTGGGTCGAGGGGAAGGGCGACTGTTCATACTGTTTTCATGTTCTAGTCCTTGTTCAATTTTTGTTATTCTTGCTCTGTTTTCTATGTTATTGCTTTGGGAAAAAAAAAAAAAAAAATGTCATGCCAACAAAGCGCTTTGAATTTAATTGAAGGTTACACACTAGTACAAGGGTATAATGCTATAAATGTGGCTTATGAGGACACCCCCAGTGTCCCTGTAATTCTAAGGGCTTTAAAAACATACTAAACCATTGTTTTTTTTTTTTTTTTTTATGTAAAAATGCCAAAAGTTTTCTTTAGATGTAGGTTTAGGTGATAGAATATATAGTTGTACAGTATAAAAAGTATCCTCATAATGATAGGAGTGCCACTGTGTGTGTTTGTGTGACTGTGTTTGCACGTGTGTTTGTGCGCACGTGTGTGTGTGTGGGTAATTACAAGTGTATTATGCTATAAATGTGATTTATGAGGGCATTTCTAGTGTCAAATTATTTAAAAAACAAACTAAATGATGTTTTATTGAAAATGTCAAAATGCAGAATGTTTTTTGTGAGGGTTAGGGTATAGAATCTATAGTTTGTAAAGTATAAAAATCATTATGTCTATGAAGAGTCCTCATAAGGATATCCACACCAACATATATATGTGTGTGTGTGTGTGTGTGTGTGTGTGTGTGTGTGTGTGTGTGTGTGTGTGTGTGTGTGTGTGTGTGTGTGTGTGTGTGTGTGTGTGTTTTCAAAATCAATTTATTGAATTTTTAAAACTGAGTCTTACCTAGTACAGACATAGGCTCTACAAGAGTCAAAAATAAATTAAATCCCAGATGCAGTTTATTATAGCACAACTAAAATACTAAAACAAATTAAAAAAATTATAATGATTTGGTGCATAACTGGGGACTTTAAAATGTAAACAAGTCTGAAACACATGGGACTCTTATTTTGAAATGTCTGTGCTTCCAGTGCACAAAACACATAAGTGAAACAAACCATGCATTCAGTCATTAACAATCCAGGGCTAAATTGGGGCAGAATGGTCTGGAACGGCGTTCCGGCACATCTGATTCAAAATTAGGGGAGTTAATGTTAGAGTTCCTCCACCTCAAGAATACAAATTTAACCCCTTTCAACAGTATAAACACTATTAAGCAAGATGAACTCAATAATTAAAGGATATATAAATAAACATTTAATAATGCCTATGCTTTATATATGTTTTTTTTAAAAACATCCCTTATTTATAATATTGCATCTGTAAACAGTAATAGTGATTAGTGAGTTTTGTCCCTGTTGCAATGGTTCCATCTACATATAAGTATTCCCCAAATAGAGCTGTTCTGCCATGATGTATATTTGCAGGCAAATCTGGAAGGCTAATGTCCTATGTGTTCCCTCAGGTATTTCCTATGGGTTTTTAGATTTTATTAAATTAAAAGTAAAATAAGATCTGTGGTAAAATTTGCTTGATAAGTCTTTCCTGTTTTGTTCTACAACATAAAGCACACACGGTCACACCTATACTGTATATTTTGAAGCCATTGGGTATTTTAAAAATGCATGTTGCTAACCCCTTGCTAAATAAGGACTAAAACAGTTAAAACAGTCTATTTCATAAAGCACTTATGGTAAAAGTAGACCTTAATTAGCATTGTGATAGCAACAGGCATTTTTTTTTTAAACACAGTAGCTTCAAAATTTACATTTGAGGTATAAATGTGTGTATAATGTGAAAGTTAAAGTAATTTTAACCACATGTGTTATTTTACTCATTAATCTAAAACTGGCATTATAAAAACTCATAAGATATTCCTGAAGTAACCCATGGCTAAAAATGCTTATTGTCTTCCGGGTTTTTGGATTACAACCTGAGCAGCTCTATTAAGCTTTTCATAGACTTGATGTATTCATCAACAAATGAAGGATTTAGGGTGTAAAGCCCTATAGATTTTGCCAGATGGAGATTTTATTTGCCTATTAATTACAAGAAATGAGGTTGACCCCCCAAGCAACCACCTAGCAACACACTAACGACCACTTTGGAGATCTTAGCAACTGCATATCAACACCCAGGCAAAAACCTCAACACCCAGTTGACTTCTGTACAGGCAAGCACTACTGTATATATATATATATTATATATACACTGGTGGCCAGAAGTTTGGAGTAATGTACAGATTTTGCTCTTTTGGAAAGAGTTGGTACTTTTATTCAACAAAGTGGCATTGAACTGATCACAATATATAGTCAGGACATTAATAATGTGAAAACTTCTAAAATTCTCATCATAAAATCCTCCACGTGCAGCAATGACAGCTTTGCAGATCTTTGACATTCAAGCTGTCAGTTTGTCCAGATACTGGACACATCCTGTAGCACTTGCCATAGATGTGTCTGTCTTGTCGGGCACTTCTCACACACCTTACAGTCTAGCTGATCCTTCAAAATCTCAATGGAGTTAAGATCCATAACACTCTTTTCCAATTATCTGCTGTCCAATGTCTGTGTTTCTTTATCCACTCTAACCTTTTATTTTTTATTTTCTGTATCAAAAGTGTCTTTTTCTTTGCAATTCTTCCCATAATGCCTGCACCCCTGAGTCTTCTCTTTACTGTTGTACATGAAACTGGTGTTTAGCGGGTAGAATTCAATGAAGCTGTCAGCTGAGGACATGTGAGGCGTCTATTTCTCAAACTAGAGACTCTGATGATCTTATCCTCTTGTTTAGTTGTACATCTGGTCTTCCACATCTCTTTCTGTCCTTGTTAGAGACAGTTGTTTTACACCTTTGTATGAAATCTTCAGTTTTTTTGGCAATTTCAAGCATTGTATATCCTTCATTCTTCAAAACAATGATTGACTGACGAGTTTCTAGAGAAAGCTGTTTCTTTTTTTTTTTGCCATTTCTGACCTAATATTGACTTAAGACATGCCAGTCTATTGCATACTGTGACAACTCAAAACATAAACAAAGACAATGTTATTTTATAGTACCAAATGATCAATTTAGCATGATTACTCAAGGAAAAGGTGTTGGAGTTATGCTGCTGTCTAGATTTGATAAAATGAATTTCTTTCAAATAATAATGGGGCTGTTTTGTACATCAGTAATGTCCTGAATATACTTTGTGATCAGTTGAATGCCACTTTGGTGAATTAAAGTACCAATTTCCTTCTGAAACAGCAAAATCTGTAATAATCACAAAGTATAGTTATTATATAATTATAGAATTATTCATATTATAAAATAAAAAATTGTGGAACAGTGATGAGAATTTAATGATAATTATCTTAAAAATAGGATTTATTTTCTTTATGTAAAATATAATTTCTTTGATTTTGTGGTGAAATGTGTCCTTGACATGTTTTCATACAACTTAAATATCCTTATGTGAAGCACTTCTCTCCAATAAATCTTCCGATGCTAGATCCTACAGCTCCCCCAAATGGTGCTCTCTCTCTCTCTTTCTCTCTCTCCATCTCATTTCACTCTCTCACTCATTCTCTTTTAGTCACTGATATATCTCTGGAGTTGTTCCACACAGCAAATCCATTAAAAGAAGCAAACAGTCATTCTCATATCCAAATACAGTTCAGGCTTTGGGTGCGGGTGTCAGATGTGCTTGTCAAAGGAAAATAGCTGGTGATGTTTTCCCTCTTGGAGATCTCTGAAAACATGAATTTATATCATCCAGACTCAAACCAACAGTCAGATACGGATGCAGGTGGTCTCTATCCAGCACACTCACTATTCTGGCCGCATACAGTACATTTGAAATAGGAACCCAAATGTCACAACTACATTGTTGTATGTAATATTTTTTTAAAGTCATAAATTGGTTATGGTAATGTTTTTTTTTTTTTTTTTTTTTTTTTGCATAGTAAATAGATATTTTTGCAATGTTGCAGAAATGTTGCTAACATGTACCCTTGCAGTATTTCAGAAACTATTAACATCTGCAATCTGGTATTTAAAACAAAAGTTACATAGATTTGTTTAATCTACTTACAGAAACCCTCCCAGTTAGGTGTACAACCAAAATGCACTGATGTAAAAAAAAAAAAAAAAGTGTAAAAAGCAACAAAAAGCTTCTTCTTTGCACTAAGTACAAATAACGTTGATGCTTTTTGCACTCTAGTACAAATAGTGGCAGATACTCTTACACCCCTGTTTAAATACTTACATACAGTATAGTGGCATCACTGCAGCATTGGAGTTCCACAGACACCCTACACCAACCCCTACCCATAACCCCACCTTACAAAAATCAACCATGGTTTTACTACAGTAACCACAGTATCACCATGGTATTTTTCTAGTAAAATCATAGTAACTGACAAATTAAACATGATTAACTACTATAAACAACATTTTACTATAGTAACATCATGGTTAGTACATCAGAACTAGTATATTTACATTATATATATATGACTACAGTAAAAACATGCTTAATTTTAACTGGATCAAATCCATCTCTCAACTCCCCGACCTTTATTTATTACTAATGTAGAATTATAGAAACCATTAAGAGTAGAGACATGGGAAAGAGTGTGTCAAGGGGTGATATTCAAACCCAGATCTCCAGCATGACAACACATACACATACACAAGTTTGTTTGCACCAGACTATTAGAGCGCAAACAGTCATTAGTTATCTAATCTCTTAATCCACTAAATGTCTCTGCCCCATCACAAACAATTTAAATATGCCCACCTTCATTTGATCAGCTGTTGAATAAATAAATCTGTCATGAGTTTGGTCTGAACAGTGGTGGGTGGAGTTAGTGTAAATAGTCTCTGCCAACAAGATGGGCTATTTGCACTCAGTGTTGCCAATTTAGCGACTTTGTCGCTAGATATAGCGTTTTTTCAGACTTCTTTAGCGACTTTTACTCAAAAAAGCGACTAGCGACAAATCTAGCGACTTTTGGAGAAACCTTAGCTACTTCCGTAGAAGAAAGTGGTCTTGCTTTCCTGCCCGTCTCTCTGCATCTACTCTGTCTAGTGAGACTGACAGAAAGAGAGATGAGCAGGCGAGAAGGCGGGGCAGCACAATCAGTTGACCGCACGGCAGCTGACACAGAGACAGAGCGTATTTAGGCCACGCCCACACCGGGGTGAAAACAATCCAACCGTCTCCATTGACTTTGCATTGCGAGAGGCTGCCTCCTTGTCATTTATGACTTATAACAAAAAACAAAATGTCTAAAAGCTGCTGTGTGACAAGGTGTACATTAAGACATTTTGATAACACTTTACAATAAGGTTCTATTTGTTAGTTGATGCATTAGGGATCATAATCTAAAATAATTATTTTTACAACATTTATAAATTAACACTAAAAAGATTATTAAATGCCGTAAACGTGTTTTTAAATATTTAAAGTTAACTATCGCGCTAACCAATGCTAACCAACCTTTTTGTAAAGTGTAACCAACATTTAGTTTTTGTTTATGTTTGTTGTATTATACTGTTATACTATTACCAAGCTATTTCAACAATTTTTTTTATATTTTGTGAAATCGTTGTGATTATGCTTTTATGCTATGAATGTTTGTTTTTTGTTTTTTTTTTGCGTGTAAATACATATTTTTCCACAACGCTGCAGAAACATTGCTATGACGTTGTTCGCATGTATCCTTGCAATTTTTCCTGAAACCTCATAACCATGTCCAACATTTGGGAAGTGTTGTATTTTTGTCATAAACATTTTTATAAATAAAAGTATTTTCACTCCCTTTTTTGTTTCTTTATAGAGCAGTGTATTTAAATGCAGGGACTAAAAACAAAATGTTTTTCATTTTGATTCGTTCTGAGCAAAAAAAAATTTTTTGGGGTTCTGGTTCAAAAGTTCACAGCCTTCTTTCTAAATGGTTAATACACTCTTATTAAAATGACATAACTCTGCGCTAAGGTGTGGGTGAAATATAGTGTTGCCATATTTCACAAGAGAAACAAGCAACCTGGTCTGGAAACACAAGCCCAAATTAAACCACTTGCCTCACCAAAATAAGCAAAAATTAGCAATTAATTCCTGTTTTCCTGTTTGATGGATTTATCAGCTTATAAATCATAACAAGCATACAATTAATTAAGTACTGTATACTTTTATTGACAGATCTGCTTCTCAGTTAAAACCCAGCAGCATCAAATCTGTATTAATGCATCATATCTGACAATAATTCAGTGAAGACTTGCTAACAACTGAGAAATTTCTGTTCCTTTTTGGTTTTCGTTCCTTTTTTTAGTCCCTAAATTGTATATATTACAGTATTTTAAAAAATATGTTAAATTCCCGCTTAGAGGCTACTTAAGAAACCCCACCAGGTAGGGTTTCCAGAACATTTTATTTTGTTTGCATAAAATTAAAACATACAGTATCTGCGACTAAACTGTAACTTTTATCAAACTTGCCGTTTGATCCTATAATTTTGGTTATCCAAATATGTAAACTGCACATCATGTTTTGGTTAATTTTGTTATTATTTTTTTGCTGTGCGTGTGGTTTCTGGAACATTTTCAAAATGTGCCATGACTTAACTTAACTGCAATCAAAATGCAATGTTGTGAAATATGAGGGCATATTTAAGTTTTGCTAGTACAGAAACAGAAAGCTAGAGTCCCTTTTGGATTTGGTTTTGGGACATCGCAGTGTCTCCGCATTTGTAATTTAAGACATATATTGGCGGTACGTCACAGCCAGTAAGCTGAGTAATAGACACAACCTACTGGTATATAGAATAGACTGACATTTGCTGCTTAACTCCTCTCTTTATAGCCCATTTCCCCCTCATTTATTCCATACATCCAAGCTGGAGCTGAGCTCCAGTCGAGCTCAAGAAGAGCTGTAATGACCACATTGATCATGACGGGCCCCACTGGGACATGCTCTCTTCAAAGCTGACCGAGCGGACCTTGTGCACCCTCTCACCCAATCAAAAATCCATCTTCACCGGGCCCCCCCAGCCAATCAAAAGCCCATCTTCTTTACCTCCTCACGGTAAGGATACAATCAAGAGCCTGTCTCGCTTCGGCCTGTCAGGTGGACATGCTTTATTCACCCGCTCTGTCTGATCTTAACCAATGGTGAATGCTTTCACAGAGGTAAACCAATGAAGCACAACCAACATTAGCCACTTGGCAACAGAGAAAAGACCTCATTTCAAACTCAAATAGAATCTCATGGAGAAGTCATTGGTTAAGTTCTAAACTTGTGTGAGAAATGGATGTACTATTTGACAGGATGATTTTCTTTTAATATGGCCCCAAGTCTTTGGACAGATCAGCAACTGAATGCTAAAAACACAAGTAAAAGACTGAGTGTATTTACATGCACACTAACAAGCTGATAACTACAGAAAATCAGCTTAGTAAAAAAATATCTGACAATGCTAGAAAACTGTTACATGAGATTTTAAATCATCACACTGCCAGTAAGAACGCCAGTAAAGGTTATGGACAAAAATCTATGTGTGCTGATTACTTTGTGCTTATCTGCTTTTGACCTTAAAAGGAAAGCTGTTAAGGCATTTACATGTCCACACCCTTGTTACTAAGCATAATAAACGCACTCATTGATATAGCGACCATGGGTTGCGTTTCCAGAAAGCATTGTTATCCAACTATGGTCACAAATTCTGTTTAGATGGTAATAAACTTTTTTCTAAATGCTTGCTTCCTTGGCAGATTGAACGGTTTGGTAGCAAACCTCAGAAAACAAACTCACAAAAACAACAACATTACTAACTTTCTACAAAGCTTAATTTTATTTTAATTTTTTTAATCTTTATAGATATGTCTCAAGGGAATATGTGCTCTTACAACGCGATTTGTAAGGTGGCCTGTCCTCTTCCTAATGTCAAGACGTATGCGCATCCCTTATCAGTCACAGATGAGTGATGTCATCTGGGCTCTCCCATTTGTCAGTCAGTTCTATTCCTAACTGTGCCTAAACTACTTTCTAATACTTAGCATATCCTAAGTCTGTTTACATATTGAACAAGGCAATAATAATTGAAACTGACTTTCAGAGGTACGTATCCTTAATTAAGATCCAAGGTGTCTTTAACTTCATAAATTAGGCTACATTTATGACTACATGTCTTGATAAGCTATATCAAACTCTAGATACTATATCCTCTTCAAAGAACAGGATGTAAACTACAGCACAGACACTGAAATCCAGTCCTTTCAATCCGGTGTCCTTCATATCCAAAGGGAGCTATTGAGCCAAACCCCATAGTCCTCTGGCCAACTGTCAGCACGCCGATAAGACCACAAAAGAGCTACTCACCAGCGGCATTGTGCAACCTCACCACAACAAAAGACTACAAGGTGAGTTCTCACTGCCTATCCATCTAAAAAAATCTACTCTGTGCCTGAGTGAAAAGATCCCAGCTTTACTTTCAATGCTTTAATCCTCAGTATCGGTGTCAGGGACACCGGCCCTTTGTGATCATGCCACATGGGTCATGTCCAAACAAATTGACCAGCAAACCCTGTGATGGGCACATCAATCAGGTTGTGAGTGATGATGGAGGACCTTTTTTTATTTGAGGTAGTGACAGATGCAGTGGTGGTTACATAGGTAATGAGAACCATTTGTTCAGCTCGACCGCAGGGAAGGATTCTTTCAGATTTATTTTTAGAAACAGAAATGGTTCAACAGGGCCCTTAGGTCTCTCTCAACCGTATTCCATCCTACCTCTCATTTCTTGCTCTCACTTCTGCCTCTTGAGTGTTATTCTAATTCTTTGTCTACAGTACCTGGGTCATAACTGTGACATCTGTAGATATATACAGACCATGGGTTGACACCATATTTAAGTTGATGCATATGAAAGTGAAGTTGTGCGCATTGGCAGCCAATGTTAAGTCCAAGGTTTTTCACAATGTATAGGACACCCTATGGACATTATATATAACTGTGCGTTTTGCCACAACCAATAACAGTATAGAACCAAATTTACTTTTCAACAATGCTCACAAATTTAGACACGAAAGCCCCCAGTAAAAACATGACACTGAATGTTCAAGCCAGCCTAGTTTAAATGTAAACCCATTGTAAGCAAATCACCAGACAAGAAAACTCCCAAGAAATTACTTACCATTGATTATATTCAAAGTCAAAATAAACACTCCTTTCCTGTTTAATACATTTTGCAATTAGAGAGTTATGCTGAAACTGTTTCTCAATGGTCACTGGGCATGACCAATTCCATTCAAATTCCAAGTAATTATTCTGTGGGACAAGGCCAATACAAAATCCTGTGGGGTGTGTCCATTCAAGTTCCAATTCTACATCCTGTGGGGCATGGCCAATTCCATTCAATTTCCAATTCAATATCCTAACAACCAAATGTATTGGCGAAAACACTCATTAAAACAGATGGAGCATACACACCAGTACATCTGACTATACATATAACATTTTTGACAGAATATAGTGGTACTGCTAGCAATCGTAAAGTAATGGTCCTCCTTAACAATGTAAGCATGATTAATACTAACTACGCTATTTAAAAAAAGGGCTATTGAGTTATTTTACACTGTCTATCGTGTACAATTAGTGAGTGGCTCAGTGGTTGAGGCTCATGGTTACTGACCAGTAGGTTGGGGGTTCAAGCCCCAGCACCACCAAGATGCCACTGTTGGGCCCTTGAGCAAGGCCCTTAACCCTATCTGCTCCAGGGATACATGCTGTATCATGGCTGACCCTGCACTCTGAAATGTATGTGAAATGTATGTGAAGTGGTATGTGAAAACTAATACATTTCACTGTGTATGTGCAAAAAACACTGTGTGTATAATGTGTGACCAAAATAAAGGATTCTATTCTATTATAGCACACCAAAGGTGAACTTGCGCTTTGGAGTAGAGCAGATTAATTCCTTCATTATGGTCTGAATGTCTATGCTGTATGAAATGTCTCTATGAACATGTAGCAACGCCAAATGTATAAGTCCTCTCTGAGATACAGTATTTTGAAGCCACATTTTGAGGTGCAGAAGTGCTGAAAAAATCTGAAGATGCAGTAGACACAGACAGACAGCACAACTAGATGAGCTTTTCCACCTCCTTGAAGATTCCCCTCGTTTTCAGACGCAAGTTTGATAAATAATATCCAATTTCATGAACAGGGTAAAACTATTTAGTCAAGTCACCCAGTATCCTCAGTTGCAGATACAGTGCCACTAGGTCAATGTTTTTAGGCAGCTGCAAGAAGTCCAGGTCAGTCTCTGTGATCGTTGTCCCCTTCACAGCATCCATAGTATCTCTTCCCTCCGGGCAGCACTTGCCACTCCACTCTGAACAAATCTACGTTCAACTGGGATCCTGGGTATCTCAGTGAGTATTGAAGCTGACTACCAACCCTGGAGTCACGAGTTCAAATCCAGGGTGTGCTGAGTGACTCCAGACAGGTCTCCTAAGCAACCAAATTGGCCCGGTTGCTTGGGAGGGTAGAGTCACTTGGCGTAACCTCCTTGTGGTCACGATTAGTGGTTCTCACTCTCAATGGGGCGTGTGGTAAGCTGTGTGTGGATCACAGAGATTAGCATGAGCCTCCACATGCTGTGAGTCTCCGCGGTATCATGCACAACGAGCCATGAGATAAGATGCGCGGATTGACGGTCTCAGAAGTGGAGGCAACTGGGACTTGTCCTCCGCCACTTGGATTGAGCTGAGTACTCGCGCCACCACGAGGACCTACTAAGTAGTGGGAATTGGGCATTCCAAATTGGGGAGACTCACAAAGTTCAGTGCTTCATAAAATACCGATCTCCACATTCTGTCACTGTTTTCTGACACAGCATCCTCAGCTGCTGTTGTGTTGTGAAAACGAGATGGTGTCATGCTTTTTCTGCTAGGCACCTTCAGATTGTTTTCAGTGACACATGCTTTCGTTTTGGCCACAATCTTTTCCACAACGTTTTCGTCTCTTAGTGCATGCATGCTCATTTTTAGTATCTGCAAACACTCCAGTGGTGCTTACTAATGCAATCTGAAGGGTTTTTGCCATAGCCTCACATGGGCCAAAAAGTGCCTCACAACACAAAAGGGTTTTTTCTTGCTTGCTACAGAACCACCAATATTTCTGCCCGCGTCTCACTGTGGATACTGGGGTCCTGCTGAAGTGTATTATCTCAGTCTACAAAATGGGCCATAGGCACGGATTATTCCCAATATTGCTTTAGTCCTGACACCACTTTGTTGGACACAGCCAGAGAAGGTAACATACTTCTGCTCCCCGAAGAAAGACCAAAGTCCCTGGTGACTGTTGCAATGTTCTTAAAGGAATATTGTGGGTTCATTACAAGTTAAGCTCAATCGACAGCATTTGTGGCATAATGTTGATTACCACAACAATACATTTAAACTTGTCCATCCTTTTCTTTAAAAAAAAGAATGAAACTTACAATGGAAGTCAAAGGGGTCGATTTTTGGAGGGCTTAAACAGAAATGTGTTGTTTAGAATTTTATAAAAGCACTTATATTAGTTCTAATGTTAAAACTTGTGTATTATTTGAGCTGTAGTGTATAAATGAATGTGTGACTTCCACCAATTTGTGAAGCTTGCTTTCGCTAATGCAGCATCTGCCCTTCATTAATTAGCTTCTTCTCTACAGCAGAGCAGCAAATAAAACATAAGGCTTTGTCTATCTTTTACATAATAATGCCATTTTCACCTTAAAAAAACAAAAAATGCTTCGAGGCTTCTGACAAAGGTTTAATTTTCAAAGCACCAAGTTGGAAAATCTAAATTTTTAGGCTGAAAATGTTCTTCTTCAACAGCGTTAGTAGGTCCTGGATCTGAGATCTGAATGTTAGCTGTTGCTGCAGGACAGTCTGGAGAGGAACTATTCTTTACCCTGGTAATGGCACAATGCCATTTTATTTGTTATAGGGCTCTTGTGTTTTTCTTTCTCATCAATCTCTTCACTTCCTCTCATCTCTGCTCCCTCACTTCATCCCGTCATCTCTGCTGCTTCCTCTCTGACCTCGTCATCTTTATATAACTTTTAATATTCAAATAATGTTATTTTCAGTATTCTGTCATTATTATTCATAAATATACAGGGCCTTAACCCAATAATATAGCGGAACCATGGTACAATGATTGTGTAAAGATGGTACCATGGTTAAGAAATAGTTATCGTGGTAGACTATGTCTAAAAATTGGTAATAGTATTTTTCTGAAAGTGATCATTCTAATAGCTTATTAGTTTCAACAAAACCAAACTGGCTTTGACTGAACCAGACAGCTCCTTCAGTTTATGTCAATATTCTATAAAAGACTAATTGAATTTCTTTCACTGGAAGCAATGCGACCGCTCCCATTATCATTAATAAATTGCATGATAATAAATAAAAGTCAGAAATAGCAATTGAGTATTTTTCTTTTGATGAACTTACAACACAATACATGACCTGTTACTCGTCTGAGGTAACGGCACTTCGATGTTCTGGGGTGAATTCAAAACTGCGTTTTTTGCTTCCATGAAGCGAGAGGGGATGCCAATCGAAAGCTTGTTCAAAACGAAAGTGAAAAAAAAACCTCAGATGGACCTTCCACAAGATTGTTAGTGAAGGGTACATTCATAGAGTAATGCCATGTTTCCTTCAGAGTACCCATTTCAAGGGCTCTGTACTTTGGAGTATAGGGAATAGGGAGGATCGCTTGCGATTGGAATCACCCCCGATCTGCCATAGCTCACACTCTTAAAGGCACCTCTGCTTAATTTTCTTTAATATGCCCGCAATTTAAAAAGAAATGTCATTACATATTATTACTGTTATTGTGAGATTATTACGAGATTTAAATTTTGTTTTATTTAACTATTTGAACTTAAAATTTCTCCCCTTTTTCTGGCACTTTTAGATTTGTGAACGAAAGAGGCAGGGGCTTGTCCCTCTGCTGCCCCCGTTCTGTGCACGTCACAGATGGTCAAGGCCGGGTTTGTGAAATGTTTATTTTGATGTACATTTAAAAAAAATCACAAATTTGTATTTGTGCTATTTTCACATTTCTGAATCTTTTTAGGTTAGAGTTAACTTAGGTACAGATCAGCTTGTGTACAGTTCACGTCTGATGCTTCGCCAGCGTCATACGTGTTTGTGTCAATCAAGATTCAAGAGGAAAGATATGATTTCAAAATGTTTCAAAATGGAAAACATAACGTTTTAACTTTTTAAAAAAGAACATATGTTTATAGCCAGCTTACATTTTACATTTAAATTCCCTTACTTAAAGTTTGTTGATTTTAAATGTACTGACTTGTGTATAAAAAAATGTGTTGCATTTACATCCTGTGAAAACAGGGGGTTCTACAGCACCCTCAGCACCCCCACTTCCCATGCCCTTGCCTGTGGGACATTGGCTGATTTCGTTCTTGCGTACTACCTTTCTCTCATACTATTACTGCCATAGACACATATAGCAGAAGCATTAAGAAAAAATGGGTAGAATGCCATTCCTAACTCAGCCATTGCCAATTAAAATTGCAATCCATTGTAATGGCTCATTCCAGTTCATTATCCTATGGGGTGTGGCCAATTCAAGTTCCAATTCAACATCATGTGGGGCATGACCAATTCCATTCAAATTCTAATTCCACAAGCTTAAATTTAAACTCAATAATTGATAAGGAGCCAATTCTCAAATTCTGAATTTTGCCCAACCCTGTTGTACACTTTTAGTATCTAGCATAAAACTCCCTGAGAACACTATGGGGTTGAATCATTTATCAACCTTTTTCATGAACACCCCATTTTCTTCTCACCTTATTTCTACCTTTGTTATTTTCAAGTACTTACATGGTACAAAAAGATTAGGCATATCTGACTTGCACATGCATGCTATTGAGGCCGAAACACGTTCAAAGCAACTCACACTCACGCTAATGAGTGAGAGGAAGCTGAAAGAGCCCTATTCAGATGTTGGGTGTCTGCAGGGAGCTGATCTCATTCTGTGGGGTGTCACGGGGCAGGACCGCTAAGATTACTGCATAATAAATGGAGCCAGAGCTGTTAATTACAGACATGTCCGTTCAATGGGCCTCTCTTGCCTCCCTCCATCATGTCCCTTTCTGTGTCTTTAACCCCTCACCCCCATTTTTTCTCTCAGCCCTCCAAACTATTCCTAAAGGTTCTGCCAATAAAACGAGAGAAGACGAAACTAACAGTAGACGTGTCAATACATTATATGCAGGTATTTCCACAGTGTGGCTGTTTGGCTGCTTGTATTAAATATTACTTGTATTGTATATTATTTTTATTCTACATTATATTTATAGTATTTAAACAACAAACGTCATGAAGACTCTGGCACTACATTTGTGTAATGCAAATCCTTAAATTCATCTACAATGAGCTGCTATGGGCATCTGCCTGCAGTCAGGAGGTGAAAATAGAAAACCTCACTGAGCTTACAGGGAAAAGGCAAGTGTGTTATTAACACCTGCACAAGACACAATCATACAGAACACTCCTGTAAAACACACACAAACTTAAAGGAACAGTTCACCCAAAAATGCAAATTCTCTCATCATTTACTCTGTCATCCCAGATGTTTATGAGCTTCTTTCTTCAGCAGAACACAAATGAAGATTTCTAGAAGAATATTTTGCCTCTGCACTGTAGATCCATACAATGCAAGTGAATGGTGACCAAAATGTCACATAAAGACAGCATAAAAGTAATCTATACAACTGCAGTGGTTAAATCCATCTCTTTAGAAGCAATATGACAAGTGTAGGTGAGAAACAGATAAATATGTAAGTCCTTTTTTTACTATGAACCTCCACTTTCACAATCTTTTTATTTTATTTAAATTTTTCTTAACAATTCGCTTTCTTCATGCATATCACCACCTAGTGGACAGGGAGAAGAATTTACAGAATTTACAGTAAAAAAGTACTTCAGGTGATCATTTGAATTGCATTCATTCTTATGCAATTTGCTGAGCTGCAGTGTGGAGTGTGGTCAAATCTATGTAAAAATAAACTTTCATATCAGCTGTTATGAAATGCACAGGAAAGTTGCTTTTAATCTCCGTGCTTGAAACATGCTCATTTCCTGACTGTATTAGTTCTGTAAACAGCTGTGTGTCAGCAAACTCAATTCCGAACATCATCAAATCAGTTTGTTTCTCCGTTTACCAATGATTATCTGCACAAATATCTGGTTACTGCGCAGGCTCCAGTGCGCAAATGCTCAATATTTGCAAGACAAGGAAAGACTAATTTCCCCCTCATTAAATGGAAGGATAATAGAGAAAGAGGAAGAATAGATATTTTCTCTTTTTCAGTTTTAAATGTACAGTGTTCTTATGTAAAATGACAGTTATTTAGCCTATTAGATGGTCTTTATTTTCTTGTGTGGTCGGATACTGTCAAAGATGTGGGCTTTAGCAGAACTAAAAGCGTCTATTAGTTTTCATAGTTTTAAAACAATACCCCTGATAATAGACAAATATGAAATTTGAGGTAATTTTTTACATCTGTTTATTCTGTCACGATTCATATACACAGCAGGAGACTATAATTACACAGTAATCACAGAACCTTTACATTCATTACACAAAGCAGGTAAAATTCCAATTAAAACATTTCAATAAAATTCAACTCAGCTGGAGTTCTAAATAAAAGTTCAGGAAAGTTCATCCCACAAACCACAACACAAGTTTTCCAGCATCCATACACCACTCCAATCCTACATTTATTTCCATAATTAGTTCCAGAGGGGAAACCTGAGGTGAGTTTTTCTCAAACCCTCATTTCAGACCACAAGCCAAACTACTGTACCTCTGTCACTTTTGTAGATTATATGGAAATGTGAGATATATGGAAATGGAGACATCTGTTTCTCAAAGCATGATGTCTGAAAAATACATGTGATCCATTCTTCAATGGATAGTGGGTATATTGGATATATAATCATGCACCATATGGAAAACAGTTGGCTCAACGAAAATGAGTCCGTTTAGATTTGCTCACAGTCCATGACTGCCAAATTGAGGCTGGGACCGAGGTGTGTTGCTTTTGCTTATAGACACAACTTGGTCAGACAGTGTGGCAGATGTCTCCTCTTGCTTTCCATGGGATAAGACAGGGCGGTGTGTGGTCATGTGTGTGACCCAAATGGCAAACCCCATATGGAATAGCACAGGGGTCGGCAACATTTTTAACATTTAATTTTCCTAGTTAATGGCTGTCAAAAGCTCTTGATGTGGGCTCTCTAAAGAAAGCATGGCATTACAATTTGATTGTAGCCATCACAAATGTTTTTGTAAAAGGACCTTTTGTGAATAAATAAACATCTTGGTTACGTATGTAACCTCCGTTCCCTGATGGAGGGAACGAGACGTTGTGTCAGAGAAGCGACACTAGGGGTCTCTCTTGAGCGCCTATATTCACCTCTGGACTATGAAAAAAGGCCAATGAGAGTTGGCAACCAGTATTTGCATGTCCCGCCCCCGGACATACGGGTATTTAAGCGGCGCAAATACGGGAGTTCATTCAGGATTTTTCTGAGGAGCCGGAAATGGTCCGGCCACAACAGTGGCTCGGCTCCGCGACGTGGCAGGGGAGACACAACGTCTCGTTCCCTCCAGCAGAGAACGGAGGTTACATACGTAACCTAGACGTTCCCCTTCTGTTGCTCTCTCCACGTTGTGTCAGAGAAGCGACACTAGGGGTCCACTTATAAAAGTGCCATGCGCTGAGCCGTGTACGTGAACTGCTGATACAGGAGTGAGCAGGTATTCTTACGTGCAGGACAACCAACTGTATCAGGCTGCACGTACCCTTCCCCAATGCCCCATTTAAGCCATCAGGATTCCTTATCGTTACCCTGGAGGGGAAGAAGGTGCTGGCCGCCAACGGGCCAAGCCTGGCCGGGCCTCTTTTCTCTCTATGTTTCTCGCATAGAGCAACTAATGCCAGGGCCCTTACACGCATTGAGGGAAGGGGGTCTTAGCCCTTATTCTGGGCGGAGAAGACCCTGCGGAGGCCACGCCTACCCAAGAGGGGAGGCAAGTTTAAGTGGCAAAACCATCAGATGCCTGCTTAGGGCCTATGTGGAAAAGTCGGTGCGGTGGTGGATCCAGCCTCATAGAGGGGGGAACATACAGCACGGCAGCCGAGGCAGCCATGACTGCCTAAGGGAAACACGGGAGTCAGCTCGCCAGAGGGGACAGAACCGTGGTGTTACACACAGGGGGAGTCCGAAGGAGGCCTTACCTGTGGAGCACCTATACCAGTACAGGGTAGCTTGCGGTACCTGCAGTGGCTTGGGTCAGCGAGTTCCTCCGCTGAACTGCGACCCACGAGGGCTAGGGAGGAATCGACCAGTGTCCCAAACCTGAGATCTCCTGGGAATGAAGGCGCACTGTTTCCCCTGGTTAGGGGGAAGGGCGCTAGGTGCAAGCGATTCACCCGGTCAGATCGTGGGCGTGCCACCGAGTTCTATGGGCTCGGTACCTGAGAAAACACAGGACGATACTGACTCAACTCGGAGATTGTAGAATCTCGCAAAAGTGTTAGGTGTTGCCCAGCCCGCTGCTCTACAAATGTCTGCTAGGGCAGTGCCCCTAGCCAGTGCCCATGAGGACGCCCCTAGCCAGTGCCCATGGTGGAGTGAGCTCGGACCCGCGAGGGGGGGGCACGGCCTGGGTGTGATAAGCCAGGGAAATGGCGTCGACAACCCAGTGGGTGAGTCTCTGCTTGGAGACAGCATTCCCTTTCTGCTGTCCCCCAAAGCAGACGAAGAGCTGCTCAGAGCGTCTGGTGCTCTGTGTGCGGTCCAGATAAATATGTAAAGCACGTACTGGACACAGCAGTGAAAGGGCTGGGTCTGCCTCCTCCCGGGACAGCGCTTGCAGGTTCACTACCTGATCCCTGAAGGGCGTGGTAGGAACCTTGGGCACATAGCCCGGTCGCGGTCTTAGGATCACGAAAGTATCTGCCGGACCGAACTCCAGGCAAGTGTCGCTAACAGAGAACGCATGCAGGTCCCCGACCCTCTTGATGGAAGCGAGCGCGATCAGCAGGGCAGTCTTGAGAGAGAGGGCCCTGAGTCCAGCTGAGTCAAGCGGCTCGAAGGGGGGTCTCTGGAGTCCCGTAAGGACGACCGAGAGATCCCAGGAGGGGAACAGGTTAGGCCGGGAGGGAGTTATCCTCCGGGCACCTTTTAGGAACCTGACGATTAAGTCATGCTTACCAAGAGACTTGCCGTCTACCGTGTCGTGGTGGGCCGCGATAGCGGCGACATACACCTTGAGGGTGGAGGGGGACAGCCTCCTCTCCAGCCTCTCCTGAAGAAACAAGAGCACTGACCTAACTGTGCACTTCTGCGGGTCTTCGGCTCGGGAAGAACACCAGTCCGTGAACAGACGCCACTTTAGAGCGTAGAGATGCCTGGTAGAGGGGGCTCTGGCTTGATTGATTGTATCTATGACGGTCGGTGGTAGGCCGGCTAGATCTTCCGCATCCCATCCAAGGGCCAGACGTGGAGGTTCCAGAGGTCTGGGTGCAGGTGCCAGAGCATGCCCAGTCCCTGAGAAAGAAGGTCCTTCCTCAGGGGAATTCGCCAGGGAGGGGCTGTCGTGAGGAGCGTGAGGTCCGAAAACCAAGTCCGGGTAGGCCAGTAAGGGGCTACCAGAATGACTTGCTCCACGTCCTCCCTGACCTTGCATAGCACCTGTGCAAGAAGGCTCACTGGGGGGGAATGCGTACTTGCGCAGCCCTGTAGGCCAGCTGTGTGCCAATGCGTCTGCCCCGAGGGGAGCCTCTGTCCGGGCATACCAGAGCGGGCAGTGGGAGGTTTCTTGGGAGACAAACAGGTCTACCTGAGCCTTGCCGAACCGGTCCCAAATCAGCTGGACTGACTGGGGGTGGAGCCTCCACTCTCCGCCAGGCAAGCTTTGTCTTGACAGCGCGTCCGCTATCACATTGAGGTTGCCGGGGATGTGAGTGGCACGCAGTGACTCCAGTCGCTGCTGACTCCAAAGGAGGAGACGACTGGCAAGCTGTGACATGTGGAGGGAGCGTACTCCGCCTTGGCGGTTTATGTAGGCTACGACCGTGGTGCTGTCTGTTCTGGCAGGGCCAGAAAAACAGCCAGCAGCTCTAGGCAGTTGATGTGCCAGCGCAGCGGGCCTCGGTTCCACCGGCCTGCGGCTGCGCGCCCGTTGCATACGGCACCCCAACCCAATTTGGAGGCGTCGGTTGTGACCAGAACGCATCGGGACACCTGCTGCAAGGGTACTCCTGCCCTTAGGAAGCAGAGGTCTGTCCAGGGTTTGAAGGTTTGGCGGCAGGCAGAGGTAATTTTTATGTTGTGCGTGCCGTGGCGCCATGCTCGTCTCGGGACTTGAGTCCGGAGCCAGTGCTGAAGTGGTCTCATATGCATCAACCCCAGCGGCGCGGCTGAGCACCTGGTCTCTGTGTGCGCATAGTGTAGTATATTTTTTATCAAGTTAAATTGTTGTTTTATACCACAGTTATGTCTGAGGAGCAAACATGCAGTTTACTGTTTGTAAAGGCCTGTGACGTGATGAATATGTGCTCACATAGGTTTGACTATTTGACTGTGTGTGCAGAAACATAAATAGCATTACTTAGGGGGGAGAATTGATCTCTTCCAAAGGACATTCTGTTACTTCTTAATATGGTCAAGACCAGAGTCAATGAAGAGCATAATGGATAATACATGTAAGCCCCACCTTGTTTGAGGAGATGTATTTAAGTAAAACCAAACCAGAGATGCTTCAGTTGTTGTTGGTACTGTGGTTTCACCGTAGGCAACTCGGCTTTATTGTGTGATAATAAAGTCTATTCTTTTGAAATCAAAACCCCAAAGATGCTGAGTGATTTTTCACAAAATTGGCATGAAAAACTACAACAATTGGCGCCCGAACAGGGACAGAAGAGAGCAGAGTCGTTACATCGCGGGCTGGCTGGGAAGGCAAACACAAACAGGTGGCCACCATTAATAGGTAAGCAGATTTTGCTTATAAAAGTTTGTGTTGCTTGCCAGTTTGCCTGTGGTGGTAAGAACGCTCAAAAAGCTCTTCTAAACCAAAAAGGAAAATAAGACTAAATAAAGGGTTTTGATTCCAGAAGAAATAATTGCATGCAATGATCTGTTTTTATTTGCTGGTAAGGGTGTAGGTGTAATAGCAGTAAATAGGGACAGATAAAGTTTAAGAAGTAATAATATATATTATAAGATATTAGAGAATGCTCTTGAAAAGTATTAATATTAGAGAATGCTCTTGAATAGTATTAATATTAGAGAATGCTCTTGAATAGTATTAATATTAGAGAATGCTCTTGAATAGTATTAATATTAGAGAATGCTCTTGAATAGTATTAATATTAGAGAATGCTCTTGAAAAGTATTAATATTAGAGAATGCTCTTGAATAGTATTAATATTAGAGAATGCTCTTGAATAGTATTAATATTAGAGAATGCTCTTGAATAGTATTAATATTAGAGAATGCTCTTGAATAGTATTAATATTAGAGAATGCTCTTGAATAGTATTAATATTAGAGAATGCTCTTGAATAGTATTAATATTAGAGAATGCTCTTGAATAGTATTAATATTAGAGAATGCTCTTGAATAGTATTAATATTAGAGAATGCTCTTGAATAGTATTAATATTAGAGAATGCTCTTGAATAGTATTAATATTAGAGGTCTGCATTGGCATAAATGCGGATAACGTTCTTGGGAAAAATTTATATAAGAATACTGAATAAAAGATTAAAAAGTAAATAAATAAAATAAATCCTGCAGGGTACTTAAGATAGGAATAATAATAATAATAGCAAAATTTAGTGTGTTTTTGAGAGCTCTGTGTTTATAAAGGCCTAGTAACGTTTCTGTGCTTGTAAGAATAATTGTGGTTCAAAGAGTGTGCAGAGTGAATGTGTATGAACACGTATGACTGAATAAAAATATAAGTCTGGTACAGGATTGGAATGTGTGATTAGTTGTTGACCATAAAAGGAACACTGTGTGGATGTAATATGAGCCCAATAAATAAATAAGAGACAAGATGAATGGAGTAAAGTTGTCCAATAAAGAAAGTTTGTCATTTATATGTTGAATGAATGTTGGAATGAAAGCCTGTCTTGAGAAACTTTGGAATAATTAACTTTGTTAAAATATAGAAAACTAAAAATGTTCCAAAATATCAGCCTGTGCTGCATAAATGGTAAGGTGTATATATGCAATTTACAGCGGAGAAAATATATTAGGGCTATTTTCAACCTTCCGTCAATATATGGAGGCAGAAGACAGCTGATAATTGCAGGCAGAAAAGGCACCTAATAGATATTCTGGTTGTAAAGTGGAGATAAAACCAATGATAAAGATATATAGATAGAAAGATACATTTAATAGAGTATAAACAAACAACAAGAAAATGAATAAAAACAGTGAGATAATATAGATGTAAAACGAAATTAGGAAACAAAAAAGAAATCAAAAAGTTAACTCACAACTGGCTGGAAAACATTTAGTCTTGGCTGTTCTTAGTCTAGCAGCTGTTGATTGAAATGGGCTGGAGCATAACTCCTAAACTAGACTGTAGCATAGAAATGTATTTGACTTCATACAGAGAATTTATACATTCAAGAGATATTGTTGGGTGTGTGAACAAGATAGAGAGACTTAGCTTTGCTGCGTAGACAGAAAGTTAACTCTTAGCTTCTGAGGTTTTTTTTTTTTTTTTTAGACTAGCAGCTGAAAAATATGCCAGACCTCTGAACTAGTCAGTCACAGAAGACAAGTGAACTTCATATAGAGAATTTGTGAAGTCAAAAGAGATATCTGTGCTTAAAGTTTAACCTTTAAAGCACAGGGACAAGTAACAATAAAAAATTGAAATTGAAATAAAAAATTAAACAACTGTAAAGTAATTGAAATCAGTTTGAAAAATAAAAAACAAGGCAAAGGAAAAAATAAAATAATAAATAATGAAAATAAGACTTAAAGCTTTGAGTCCAGTGTATTAAACTGAAGTAAACTAAGTAATTGAAATTTAAACAAAGGTGTAGTTAAGATAAGTGTTGTTATATCACATAAGGTAAAACTCCAGTGGAAATACTAAAATCTAGAAATCCACTGTGTAAAATCTCAAAGAAATGAGAAAGCAAAATAAATAAATAAATAATAAAGTGACGTGAATTAACTTTGTGTATTAAAAAGTAAAGGTGAAAGAAATTGGGAAAATTGTTTCAAAATATTGCCGTTGAAGATTAGTGTAGAAAGAAATACATTTAAAAAATAAAAGATTAATTTATTCTCTAGATGTATTGATTTATCTAAATTAAGGGTGCTAAAATAAATTTTCATTTTTATATGCCAAGTAAAAATGAAGAAGGAACAAGTGGAGAAATAAAAACTAAAATCTAGATGAAAACTGATCCTAAAAAGTAAATTGACAAACATATATGTAATGTATTCATGTATGGAGTATAATAATTCATATATTAGAAGAAGATAAGGAAAATGATTTAGAAAGACATTTAGATTAAACGGTTAAAGAATAAATAAATAAAAAGATAAGAGTAAAAACTAAGAACAGGAAAAATAAAAAGAATAAAGTAAGAGCTATATCCAGAAAATTTAAAATTCACTGAGGAATATGAGACAGGGCAGAGAAAAAGCTGAGAGATGCAGAGGAGGGTAAAAGGACAGGGTTCTTTTTAAAAATACCTCCCTATGTGACCCCAAAGGTCAGCTCCCAAAGGTCAGCTCCAAATACTTTGGATAGAATGTGGATGTCATTTCACGTAGTGTGGCCAGTAGTTATCAAAGCCACAGAAAATGGGAAAGGGAGATTAAAAAGAAGGATTTTGAACTTGGAATATGAAAAGTAAATCAAATGTGAAAATTTCACATTCATGTGTCTGTTTTATGTTCTGTCTAGTCCAATATGAGAGAATAACATTTTTAACAATATTAAATTACACTATAATGTCTTGATATATACATTTACCCTGGATTATGTGTTTTATTTTTCATGTGTTTAAATATGTCTGGAGAACAATGTACATGTGTGTGCAACTTTATTGGTGTAAACTTGATCAACCAACAAAAATAAGACAGATAGGGTTTTTTATTTTTGCTAGAAATGTCTGACTGGAGAGATTGAGTGAAACCTAAGTGCTCTTAATAGAAACCGATCCTGCACTCTGTAAGGAGAAAGAGCAGGAGGGGTTCAACCTGGTGTCTCTCATGGTGTCTCTCATAATGTCTCTAGTCAAACACAGGGGGCCCCCGAATTTAGAAAAAAGAGATAGCAGATTCTTTTAAGATTAGACATTTTTCTTTTATTTCTTGTTTTATATATACAGTGTAGGCATTGGTTGATCATGATACACTGAAAGTTGTCACTGAGACTAGAATTAAAGAAAATAAATTTAAGAATGATTCAAATCATTGCATGTTCTCTACGTTTCAAATTTACTCAGAAGTTTTTTCTTGGGTTTGTTCTATGACCAGTCATGCTAGATAAAATTGAAATACGTCTCAATATGTGGTGTATTGGATTGAAAAAATATTGATAATGCTAAGGAAAGACTGGAAATTGGTACTGGGTGACACTCATAGAAAAACATTAAGATTAAATTGAATATCATGAATAATTTGATGTTCATGTGTCTATTCTGTGTGAAATTGATGCTAACTATGTTTTACTCTCTCTGTTGTCAGCATTGTGTAAGTCATTTCAATAACTCATTCTGGAACCAGTCTCTATCATTGCAGATTGCTGAGCCAGATGATTTATTGAAGAAGCTTATGTTACAGGAGACAGTCCGGAGAAAAGAAAAAAAAAGACTGAGAAAAACAATATGTGGGCGGTTATATGACTATCATGAATGCTGGTAATCATTACTGAATTGACATTTCAATTTTGGATTCAAATTTCTCTTGATAAGTTGATTTCAGTCATATATGACTAATTGGATGTTTGATTCTCCAAATGCCATCCATGGGTTCAATATCCATGTCTAAATTGTTCTGAGGGTCTAAATTTAAATCCAGCATCTAATTGCTAATTTGTTGGCAAAGTAAGAGTAACATATTGGATTGTTTACTCCCCTAAATTTTCCAAAGACTACCCTCACTTTAAAGAAAAAGATTAATCAGTGCTGTAAGGAGTTAATTAAGTGTCTATTTCTAGTAAGCTATTTTTATTTTGAGTTAAATCCATGAAAATACAATTTTAGAGGTATACAGTTTATGAACAGTGACATCTGTCTCTGTTATTTAACTGAATAATTGATCATGAAATGCTGATAAGTATTAGACGATAATAACTGAAAAATAATATTATTAAATGATGATAACATGATATAAAATAATGAGACTTGTAAGAAATTCAAAGGACATAATGTATTTTACTAATCAATTATTGCAAAACAAGATATTTGTCTGAACTTCCATTGTGCCACTTTACTATTTTATTTTGTTTAAAATCTTTAATTTATTAATTTAAAAAGGTGATTTATGTTGGTTTATTTGACATAATGAAAGTTCCTTCTCCTGAGAAAGAGTAAGAAAAGGGAGAAAGTAATCATAAGAAAGTTTATTGATTTAAAACGAAAACTTGAATTTCTCAATGGTCTGAATACAAATGCGCATTATTTTTATTGCGCGAGGAGGGAAGGGATAAGAGAAGTAGAAATTCTAGAAGTTTTCTTGAAGATGGTTTACAATGGCAAAGGTTGAAAGCAGATAATATAATAAAATATATTTGATTATATCATTTTATTAAATTTCATTTATCACTATTCTCACTGTTGTAGAATTACAAATGTGTTATTGTGATTTTCTAAGAAAGAAAAAAGGAATAACTGTAACAACAGTGTGAAGGAGTGCAATCTCTCCCTCAAATTCTTTCCCTCTCGCTCTCAGTTTAAGTTTTTAAGTGGGCTAAAACCATATCATTGTTTTATTTTCTTTTGATTTTATTTTCTTTTATATGGAAAATTATGTGATTTGACAATAATGTTAGATACAGTAATATGAAGGGAAGGTTCAAACAGCTTTCCTCATCATGATTAAAGATTTGTTATTTTCAGAGGGCAATTTGAACTGAAGTGTTCATACTAAAGATAAGAGATTTGGTTGAATGTACATCTGGATGAATAAATGTGGGTTCTAAAACTACTTAGAAATTATTAAATTAAAGTGATGATTTAAATTAAGCATCTTAGAAGCTTGACAGAGGCGATCATGTATTTTGATTTGTTCTGATGGTTAGTCTTCACCAAGAGACAAGGTCTTTTGTGACTCTCCAATTGCAAAATAAGAGCTGCCTAAGACAGGGCGCCACCGCCCTGGAAAGATGCCCAAGAAGGGTGAACTGGGTTTAAGGAAGTGGATGGATGCTTTTAGGAAAGAAGCATCAAAAGGGAGGTCTAAAAGATACCTGCCAGAAGTTGTGAGTTCCAACCCAACTGTGTCTTAATAACCGCTTTATTAAAATATTTTATCACAGTGATGAATAACAAGCATTCTATCACTGTGTTATCAGGGGATCACACCCTGTGTAGGAGATCAATTATAGATTGATTTTGGAGGTAAAGCTTTGAGAACCGTTGCATACAAGAAGTGCCTAAATTATTAAAGAAGTATTAAGCAAACCTGGGACTGTTTGCATGATGAATAATTACGATTGGAAAATTATTTTTGTTTATGCTCTTATTGAACTCATGTACATTTTAAATAATAATGAAGAATGGAAAAGAATATATGGTGGTGACTAAAAATTAACATGACCTGATTGCCAAAAGAAATGGGGTGCACAATTAACTACAATTAATATAATATCTGGATAATAACATTGTGGAAGGAATAAGATTCTGTGTGATCCTTAGTAAAATAATTTTGGATTCAAGCAACAGTAAAGCAGAAGACTTTGATTGATGTGAATGGCCCAATGCAATGGCAACTACCCTGAATGGACAGAAAGACCAAATTGGGAGGAAATTGATTCCTTCAATGAATATATAAGAAGATATGAAGAACCACGCCCTGGGTGTAAGTGCTGGTTAACCTCTCCTCAAAGGGTGATCCTCTACGATGCATAAAGCATCTGGGTTGAAGACATCTACACTACAAGCAAGAACTCTTAAAATTAGGATGAATATTTTGTTTAATGCAATCTACATAACTGTGACAACCAAAAACAAGACCAAACCAGGAGCACGTACATGCTTAAATATGTTAATTTGTGAATATAGAAAGTCACAGAGGAGGGAATATGTAGTATATTTTTTATCAAGTTAAATTGTTGTTTTATACCACAGTTATGTCTGAGGAGCAAACATGCAGTTTACTGTTTGTAAAGGCCTGTGACGTGATGAATATGTGCTCACATAGGTTTGACTATTTGACTGTGTGTGCAGAAACATAAATAGCATTACTTAGGGGGGAGAATTGATCTCTTCCAAAGGACATTCTGTTACTTCTTAATATGGTCAAGACCAGAGTCAATGAAGAGCATGATGGATAATACATGTAAGCCCCACCTTGTTTGAGGAGATGTATTTAAGTAAAACCAAACCAGAGATGCTTCAGTTGTTGTTGGTACTGTGGTTTCACCGTAGGCAACTCGGCTTTATTGTGTGATAATAAAGTCTATTCTTCTGAAATCAAAACCCCAAAGATGCTGAGTGATTTTTCACAAAATTGGCATGAAAAACTACAACAATAGTAACTCTCGGGAGTGGGCCAGTATGAGCCAGTCGTCGAGGTAATTGAGTATGCATATGCCGGCTTCTCGGAGCGGGTCAAGAGCTGCCTCTGCGACGCGAGGGGACAGAGACAGGCCGAATGGGAGGACTTTGTACTGATACGCCTGGCCGTCGAACGCGAACCTTAGGAAGGGGCGGTGTCGAGGGCGAATTGAGACGTGGAAGTACGCGTCCTTCAGGTCTACCGCTGGGAACCAATCTAGATGCCAGACGCCAGATAGAATTTGTTTCTGGGTGAGCATTTTGAACGGGAGTTTGGACAAGGTCCGATTGAAAACTCGCAGGTCCAAGATCGGTCGTAAGCCGCCGCCTTTCTTGGGTACAACGAAGTAAGGGCTGTAGAAACCCTTCTTCGTTTCGGTTGGAGGGACAGGCTCTATCGCGTCCTTTAATAGAAGGGAGGCGATTTCTTCGCGCAGGGAGAGGGCATGTTGGCCGTGTACTGCGGAAAAATGTACGCCCACGAAGGGGGGCGGAGACCTGGCAAACTGAATTGCGTAACCGAGTCGAATGGTCTGGTGCAGCCAGCGTGACGGGTTGGGCAGTGAAAGCCACGCCTCTAAACTCTGTGCTGGGGCACCAAGGGGCCGGGTTTTTTGGACGTACCCGGCGGGGCTTGGAGCCGCGTCCATGGAGCCGGGACTGTTGAGGCCTGAAAGCAGAGTGCCGTGAGAACGGCATTTGCGGGCCATGTGCCCCAGAGACAAAGGAAATAGCTCTTTTATTGAGAATTTGGGTACCGCAGCCCGTGTTAGGGGGTGTGGCAAATGAAAAAACAAAGGATTCTCCTCCCGGCCCTCCACCGGGGAACGGAGCGGTCTTACCACCTCCGGAGCTAACGTCTTGGGCTCTGGATGCGTTGTCTCAGGAGCGCCTGGGAGCCTTCCGGGTCCTCGAGGGGGTCCGTGAGACAGGGGGCGTGCGCTTCCCGCGGTTTGCTTGACGCTGGGGCTGAGAGCTGGGCCCGGGTTGAGGCGGAGCAGGGGCTTGCCTTCTGGCCGCGGGAGGACGCCCTCGGTGAGCAGACGGGGCATGGGCCGTGGCGGCAGGCTTGCGGCGAGGCATGATGTGAGAGATGGCCTCCGTCTGCTTCTTCACCATGGAGAACTGCTGGGCAAAGTCCTCGAAGGTGTCGCCGAAGAGGCCGAACTGGGAGACAGGGGCGTTGAGGAAGCGAGTCTTGTCGGCTTCACGCATCTCGACCATGATCAGCCACAGTTGACGTTCCTGGACCACTAGCGTGGCTTGCGCTGTGACCTTCGTCGCTCTCAGGGCGAGGTCGGTCACTGAGCGCAGTTCCTGCAGCGTGTCGGGATCAGGGCCACCCCCGTGCATGTCGCGTAGTGCCTTGGCTTGGTGGACCTGCAGGAGACCCATGGCATGCAGGGCGGAAGCGGCGCGTCCGGTGGCGCTGTAGGCCTTCGCTGTCAGCGAGGATGTTGCTCTACAGGTCCGGGAAGGGAGTACAGGGCGACCTTGCCAGGTGGTAGGGGTACCGGGGCATAGATGGATCACAACCGCCCTATCCACCTGGGGAATCGCCTCGTACCCATGGTGCGCTCCGCCGTCGAGGGTGGCGAGGGCGGACGAGCCTGTGGCGATGTGACGAGTGGAGGGGGTGCTCTCCACGAAGACGTCAGCTCGTCATGCACTTCCGGGAAAAACGGGACCGGGGGGGGGGGCGAGACTGTGAGCGGCGCCCAGACCCCAGGAACCAGTCGTCGAGCCGTGATGGTTGTGGGGAGGATGGAGGGTTCCAATCCAAGCCCACGCTGTCGGCTGCCCGGGAAAGCATGTCCGTCATCTGTGCGTCAGCCTCAGCCTGGGCGTGCAGGCCCGAAAGTGGCAGCCCAGGGGAGTCCTCAGCATCAGATAACCCGCCCTCCGATGCCGCGGCGAGCTCATCTGCTTCCATCGCAAGAGGGTCGGCAGACTGGCTGTGAGGCGAGTCACCGCTGCCTCGAGCACGGATGGGAATCAACGAGCGTGTTGGGGTGCGGGTAGTCCGAGGGGGCGTACCCGGCGGAGCTGCACCCGCCGCCATCCCCAAATCGCCTCCATCGCCAGCCGCATCGTCCTCAATCCTGTGGGAAGAAGGAGCGACACGGGGGGCGGCTGGAGTGGCTTGCTCACGGTTGTAAGCAAGCCGCGACCACAACGTTGTCATGGTCATGTTCTCGCAGTGAGAACATGAACCATCCACAAACGCGGCCTCGGTGTGATCGCTACCCAGACACACGAGACTGCGCCTGTGGTCGTCGGAAGCGGAGAGCACTCTACCGCATCCAGAAACAACACAGGGGCGGACAGGCATCTTTATAAAGACGCGTCCTTAAAAGGACGTTCAACGCCGCTGTGTTTTGCTCTTTTAGAGGAAATTACTCTTTTAAATAAAATCACTCTTTTAGGGAAAAAAACTCATGAAAGTTTTTAAATCTGCACTGTCGATGCGCCCAGGGGCAGGAATGCACAGCCGTACAAACAGGAGAAAGCCGCTGTTGTGCGCCATAGAATCCAACAGCATGCAGCAGAGGGATAACAGGAACTCGGTGTGTACACGCAGCAGTTGCAGACACGACCATCGGCTCTGAATGAACTCCCGTATTTGCGCCGCTTAAATACCCGTATGTCCGGGGGCGGGACATGCAAATACTGGTTGCCAACTCTCATTGGCCTTTTTTCATAGTCCAAAGGTGAATATCGGCGCTCAAGAGAGACCCCTAGTGTCGCTTCTCTGACACAACGTGGAGAGAGCGACAGAAGGGGAACTTTCTTACTTTGGTTTGTAACGACTCTTCGAGTGACGTCCCCTTCCCGAAGTGCCCTTCAAGGGTGCCAAATGCAGTTTGGAAAACGACCCATATTTACAGATCTGGAGAAAATTAAGAGACCACTCCAAATGTTCAGTTTCTATGGATTTACTATTTATAGACGTGTTTGAGTAAAATGAAAATGTTTGTTTTATTCTATAAACTACTGACAAATTTCTCCCAAATTACAAATAAAAGTATTGTCATTTAGAGCATTTATTTGCTGGTCAAAATAACAAAAAAGATGCAGTGTTTTCAGACCTCGAATAACGCAAAGAAAACAAGTTCATATTCATTTTTAAACAACACAATACTAATGTTTTAATTTAGGAAGAGTTCAGAAATCAATATTTTGTGGAATAACCACTTATGCCACTCCTGGCACAAAGATTCTGGCAGGAATTCATCAGACACTGGAATGGAATATCGTGCGCCATTTTGCGGCCCTCTTGAGCCTGTCATCACCCGTTCATGTGTCTGTAGGGTATACTGCATTCTCATCACATTTTAACTTTTTGTTTAGTCTCCCATTCAGCTCATGAAAACATTTTGTGTGATCATGAGGAAGGATTACATCGAGATGTAGACTGGAATGTAGGTGTGGAATTTATATAAATAAAATAGTCTACTCCTCTCTCGCTGTTGCTGGCGTGGCAGTGATTACCCCTCTGCGTGCCAATGTAGGCATGCGTGCCATAGGTTGCTGACCCCTGCAATAGCATATTAGAAAGCTATTGTATATGTTCATCTGGGATTGTTGAGGCTATGGCTTTGAGTTTAAAATAACACATTCAACTGAATAGTAATAGCGATACATGACTTATCAAGCACCCCCAAGAAGCCATAAAACCTAGTTTTTCACAGCGCATTTTCAGAGTCAAATTCACTTCAGGATAGCCATCTTGAATCAAACTGGACAGTTGCAGAACATGTCATAGAACCTGAAAGAACCACGAAGAACTTTGGTAAAGGTCCATTGTGTGTCTATTTTTGGCTTCAACTAGGGCAGTCTAGTTGAAGACTAATTCAGTCCTTTCCTGGAGCATCACTAACAGTATACATTTTGGACATCTGTATAATTTGACACTCAATTCAGATCATGTTGCACTCAACAAATTAGCTAATCAGTAGAATGATGTGTGTTAGATAAAGGAGACATGCAAAATGTGTAATGTTAGTTGTAAAGCAGGAAAGGACTGAACTAGGGAAAAACTGAACTAGGGAATCCAACCAAAAACTCACTTTGATTCCCCTGAAGACAACATCATGATAACGGTAACTAGGAATCCATCTTAATTTGGCTTTTTTTTTTTAAGAACAAAAAAACACTTGCCAATGTATATAGAGCTCAGACTGAGCTGACTGTGACCTGAGCTCATGGTTCTGCTGGTCTGAGTTTAGGCTCTTGGGTGTTCAGTGTGAATGAGAGTTGACTGGGGCCCGATTGTGATTTATGTCAGCCAGAGACTGTGGAGCAGCGGGATGCCAAGAGAAGATGAATACGAGAGCCAATCGCAGGAGACAATCTGTTTACACCACACCACAGCCTTTCATCTTCATTCCACCACACCGAGGCCCAGTGCCACAGGGATGGAGGGAACCCCATGTGCTCGCCAAATAAAATTATGATGGGCCAGGAGCATGGGTGGAAATTAGATTGGGAACCTTTTAGTGGATCCCCAAGTTCATGGTGTAATCAGTATAGATTTGGAAAAAACAAGTATAATAATAATCAGAATCAGAATCAGCTTTATAATAAATGATAATAATAATGTTGTCTTTACCTTTGCTTTGCATTGTATGTGTAGTCACGTCACACCATGTCATGGTACATATGCATGACTGTATGCAAGCTGTTTGTTGAGTTCCTCTCAAATGGGAGTTTACACTGCCAGTGATTTGCTGTAACAAAGCAACCTGAAGTCAGTCATATACAAGTATGTAAAAAGAGTTGCCGCTTTCCGGTGACATGAGCAACAGAAACCGCTGGTGATGGAGAGCTCAGTTTTACGAAAATGAGTAACAACAATGATAAAGTTTGGTACAGCGGTTAAGTGGATACACCAAATAGAAACCAACATTATCATTTTCCAAAGTATGCAGTAATGGACAGTGTTTTCGAAAAACTCAGAGGAAAATGTTCTACTGTGAGAGGCAAAAATGTAGTTTAATCAATGCATTTTGAAATGAAAACATAGTAGTGTGGACTGTCAATTCAATTCAATTTTATTTGTATAGCGCCATTCACAACACACATAATTCAAAGCAGCTTTACAGAAGCTCATGCATTAACAGAAAATGAAACTGTAATGTCTTACAGTGATCATTGTGTAGTTTGATTAAATATGATTTTGAATTGTGTTTAAAAATAAAAAATTATATAATAACTGTATTAATAACCCCAGTGAGCAAGCCGAAGGCGACTGTGGCAAGGAACACAAAACTCCATAAGATGTTGATTAATGGAGAAAAATAACACTTGGAGAAACCAGACTCACTGTGGGGGTCAGTTCCCCTTTTGCTAACATCATGAATATAATGACAATATTATTATGACAATATAGTGCAAATCATGGTTTAAAATGAGTAAAATAAGTAAGTGTCAAGGGACAGTGTTAAAACAACGATTTTATAGGAACTGTAAGATTAATGACTAATGTCTTTGAAGTTCATCCTGGATTAACTGCAGAAGTTCACATAGATGCAATTGTCCTTGTTAATTGGCTGATGAAGGCTTTTGTTGGCAATTGATAGTCTGTGTATTCCATTTTAAGAGTGAAATCCATCAATAGACCAAGGTGATGCAGGCAGAGGTCAGTGAGGTTCATCGCAGTTCAATCTCACCTGTAATTTAGGTGAGGTTCGGTGTGGTCCGTCCAAGGTTTAGAAATGGCATATGAAGTATCATATGTCTTATGGTTGGAGTTTGTTCATCCTTCAGGATCCATCAGTTCATCCTCTGAAGTCCATCATAATAGACTGAAGTGATGTATGGCTGGCAACGGCTGCATGTAGTCATCAGTCATGCATGTAGGACTGTGGCCTTAGCAACTTTCTGCTATTTAATCCATCCATGTAAACTTATTTGGCCACATCCACAAAACTGAAAACTCCTTTTTCAGTTTCCTAATGTAATAGTTTTATAAAGTATGCAGTTATGGAGAGTGTTTTCGAATACTTTGTTTTCAGTAAAGGAAAACAGCATTCCAGTATGGATGTGAGGATTAAACTACTAAAATCAATGCGTTTTCAAACAGATCCAATTCATTCCTGAATGCGGAATTGTTCCACAATTCATAACAGAAGCGTTATCTAATTTCCAGTGTTTTCACTTGCATCGTTGTTTGATTTTAATGGATAATTTGATGTTTAATTGTATTACATTTGTAAAAATTGCCAAATGAACGAACATGCCATTTTGTGGACCTTGTACAACACTTTTGGTCCAAGTGTCGACTCACGTGTTCTCCAGGACTTGTACTCCATTTCTCCACCTACCAGTTGAGCAACCTCACAATTCTATTGCACCTGAACAATCTTAGAAATGGAGTTGGTTATGTAGCACAAACATTAAATCTACCACCTTACAAGTCATGCACCATAGTATAAGTGTTTAGATGTCATAAGATAGCATTGTGTGAGGAACAGAGTGAAAATGTTCATAAACTGCTAATCTGCTGTTTTACTAGTGATTTGTGTGAAAGGGAAGAAAAGTAGTTGTTTTAGCGCCTCTAGTGTTAATTTCTCTGGAAAATTGCTATGATACACACAACAAGCCATGTCACATTTTTCTATGAGACCAGATAGCACATTGCCTTTGGATGACTGTGGGAGTGGTATATAAGACATGTTATTTCCAGAAGCAGAAATGATGATCAATTAAATCATGAAAGTCTGGACTAGCTGGAACTTAACCCTGGTTAAATACCACCTTTTCACTAGGTAGCAGTGATTACGTTGTAAATTATAAGGTCCCAGAACAAGGACTGGTGACGGTTCTAGCCGACTGGGGGAATGTGAAGAAAACCCAGTTGATACTGCAAACGACCAGTGTGGTGCAATGCGATGCAACAAACTAGATTGATGTTGCCCGGTTACTGTCTCCATGAGAAGCAATGTAAAAACTACAATTGTGAGCGATCCAGATGGAGAACAACAAACATTTTAAGTGTTAGCTGGAGCAAAACTGAGTTCAGGCTCAACTAGTGCAGTTGTTGGCTGTCATTACAACTCAAAGTAGTTAATGATATCAATGTAACTAACATCAAGTTAGATTTAATTATACTTGGAGTGGTAAACTTCACAACTCAGTGGAGATTTTGCCTCAGAACTGCCAAGATATATGTCAGCAGCAACATAATATCATTTTGTGCCAAGGTCATCTGTAAAAGTTGGAGATGTTATCAAGTTTTCTGAGGAAACTTTGGGGACGGCATTTTTCATGGGATGCACATGCCACTGCAGGTGCATTAAAAGGTTATTGACTCACTCTTGAGTAAAGCAGTGAAAGATGTGATTGCTTCTACTCCCTTTCCACAGATCAAAGCTCTGCTGTTTGAAGTTGAACAGACCACAGAGACCATGTGCCACAGACTTTGCAGACTAACATAAATCACTTCAGTTGAGTAGATATCTTACCAGCATTGAACAATTTGATAGCATTTGCACCATCTTTTACAATTTTCCTAAGAGAATTAACATGGCTAATTTAGAAGATACGTATAGAAGGAACAATATGCTGCTTATCAACTTGCAAGAGGAGCCACAGAACATTGCGGTGTGTATACCATTACTTGCTAACAGGGGTATTATCAAGACGATAATCGAATCAAAGAATATACAACAAACTAAACAATAGATGTCGCTACAGTTGCGTGAGGATTAAAGACGGTCTGACTGTATGCTGTTGTCCTAGTGACCGTGGCTCGAATCTGTATTTTGTCCCACTATTTTTCCCATCTTTTCTAAGTTATGGTTAGGTTTAGGGGTAGGGTTTAATGTAGCGTGTCTGTGGGACTCTAAATATATACACTGCAGTGATGCCCATTCTGTATGTTAGTTTTTTAATATGGGTGCAAATTGTTTCTGACAATATTTTACTGGAGTGTAAATAGCATATACCATTATTTTCAGCAGGGTGCAAATAGCATCTGCCTTAATTTAAATAGGGATGGAGCATCGAAAGGATGTACAGTACAGTACTGTACTGTATTGTTGCTATTGTTTCCAAAAGTTTGCTGCAGGTCCACAACTACCGGTGAAGAGCTGCAACATTTGCTGAGAATCACAAGCTCATTTGCATGTGAAAATAATGAGTGTCAAATTTGCGCCAAATTTGTGGCAAGATTGCGGCTAGTTTGCCAGAACTCTAGATTTTTTGTTAGGGTAATAACGTTTATATACCCA